>NC_134706.1:43139295-43439295 GCF_043290135.1 Rhipicephalus microplus
GGCTGGAGGAATCAACAACTCTCTGGTTACGCAGTGCACACTTTCTGACGCCTAGCTGTTTTTTTTTCTGTTCTAAAAGAATTACTCATGATAACGAGATTTTTTAACCGATATTATGTCTGCATGGTGTTGATTTGCAATGGCACTTCACGCACCGGCGCCGCTCAGTGGTAGAGTACTTCCTCGCAGAGGGTGCGCGTTCGATTTACATTGGTCCTCGGTATTTTTTTTTTTATTTAGTTACCTTTTTTTAGAGGCGAAGCTCCTTAGGGCGTGGGTGGGTGGGCAGCATATCAACACAGGCCGCCAGGATCTTGAACAGCTCCACCAGCGATACGATTGTCCCCCACACCATATGTTGGTTCCCCGCGCATGTCGGCTCCGTAAACCTCGTTGCACTTAACACGAACGAGTCGGCCCACACAGCAGCGCGCGCGCTCACCGACCGTGCTGCTCTCGACCTGGGCGACGGCTCCAGTGCCGACGACGCGGGACCTAAAGACACACCTACCACACACAACGACATTACCAAGTATCACTACATGCCGAGGCGTGTAATCCCAACGCCACATTCAAAACTGAATAGAGCACAGGCCGTCTCGTTGCGCATACTTCAAACCTATTCGTACCCGTCGTAAGCATACCTAAATGCAATTAATCTTCACAAATTCCCCGATGCAGCCTGTGCCGCTTGCGAGCAGACCGCTCTATTAGCAGACAGGCTCTGGAAGCGGGTCGCTTGGACCGACTTATAGCGAAGCCGAGTGGCATGCGCTTCTGCGCAGCCCAGAACTTCAGGACTGATTCCTGGCCGTCCAGTGTGCCCGCGCCAGGGTCGTCAGGCCAGGCCTGCCGGTCCCCACGTGGGAGTAGCCGGGGGACGCGTGGCAACCTCAGCGTCTGCACTGGACCATGACAAAGTTGTTCTCACTCACTCACTCCACGGGGTGGGTTTTTGGTGATGTACGTAGCCACCGGTGGCACATACCCGCTCTAGAACGGGTATGTGCCACCGATGGCGGTATTTGTATGTGGAACTAGATGGCGGTGCTTGTAGTTGATTATGCTTGTATATGTGATAAAATTTGAACATAGTACAAGAATGCACCGTTCATACTCGTTGGTGATTTCAACATTGATTTCAACGACCAATAATTGGCTTATCCAACATGGGGCCTCTAGATATGCACTCAGATGCATATTGCATTACCATATTAAACCAACCACGATCCGAGGAACATGCATTGGCCTACTATTTGCAAGTTTTCCACTGCAACCTATACAGGAGCCGCTCGCACTTCATTTCACGGACAATGAAGCCGTCATAATGAAGGGACATCGCAAGCCATCTATCGTCTCTAAGAACAAATAAAAGTTTATTTCTATATACACACACTTAGTGTATCTCATGATGTCTTTAGATCATAATCGACTGGGCGAACTACATACGAAAGATTCACGGTTTTAACAATGATTCTTTCCGGAGCTTCGTCCGTTCATCATCATTCACCCCGTGAATATGCTGTGATTATTTTAATTTCGCGTGATAGGAGTTAAAAACACCAGCGGTGGCGGCGGCGGAAAACTGCTGTGCCAGAGTTAGCCCCTATATTCTCTTGACAGCTTTCGCTGTAAAAAATAACGTTAACAATCACCACCACTCATTTAGCTTCCGATGCTAGGTTGTTCCTCTACGAAAAAAGAAAGTCATAACAAGTGGCAAAAAAGTAAGTAACAGAAGAATATAGCTGTTTATCGGACACTACGGTGCATCCCTTTCACTCAGAGCTAGATGTTTACGCTGCGTTCGTGTTTATACACGCCTCTATAAAATACATCCATCTGCGAATTTCACACCAGGGACCCGAAAAGAAACAAAAATACTCCAAAACGGCCAATCTCGAGCTCCAGCAAACAGGCATAAAACAATTAAGCCTAGACTGCACCGAGAACGAGCCCGCTTTCTTCGGGTAACTTAAATTTCAGGATGGAAGTTTACACCTCCCTGCGGGGGGATAGAGTTACCCACTGCTGATATCGATTTATTGGAGCTTATCACATTAGATGGTTTGATAAAAGAAAGCGAGGTTGTGCATACTTTCCTGTAAGGCACAAAAAAAAAAAGGTCACGAGTTGAACGGCCTTGTCACGGGATCGGTATTTTTGTGTTCCCTCAGTGCTTCAGTTTTTCAGGCAGTCTGCTTTTCCATCTCCACTCAATTGCATGCAGAGCCTTCCAGAGGCAATTAGCATTTCGCATTACACAAAGCATAATGAAATAAAAACAAATAAATCCAAGTTTGATTTCGCTTTTCTTTCTCAGATATGCGGCACTTGGGAAAAGAAAAAAAAATGTTTTGGCCACATCTTCTTGATTGTCTCTACCCGCACTTTGCAGACCTCGGCACATGCACTAACTTTGGCGACAAAGCCTTCATGCTGTCATTAAGAGAGTCATCAACCCGTGCAGCCAGCAGAGAGAGAGTCCAGTCTCGTTATTCCAAGAGCGCATTGTTTCATTCGCTAAAAGAATGCAACAAACAGCAACACGACCACCGAGGAAGTGGGCACGTCATTTCAAGAAAGCGTGGGCTGTTGAGAAGACACACAACTGCCTTTCTCGGTCACTTTATCGAAAAACGTTGTTCTGGTTTAAAAAAAAAGCCTCGCTAGTTCTCATGTGAAGGTCACAGGCAGTCATTTCTTCCATGAAGTGTACGATGAAATTGGGTTGCATCCATGATAAAACGATCATGTAGGGTAAAAAGATCATATAAGTGAAATTGTGTTCCGAAGGCAACATTCTTTCACGAGGCTTTAATTAGTTATAAACTTCTTATCTTCATTTATTTCAAGTTGTCTTTTCTGAGTTGAATAAAAATGGAACGAATAGTACCGTTGGAGCTATAGGGACGTTAACCCATTTTTATAGACTGGTTGATTGGAACGTGTTGAAGAAAAGGTCAACAATATCACAAATAAAGGATACACCTGAAGAAAAACTCGAAAGTAAACGGGTAAATAAAAATGAAATAAGTAATACAATGCCTAATGTCCTTTGAAAAAGTTTCCAGTTATCAAGAAGAACGCACTGGAACCCTAAGCGACACTTGAGCACACGCAGTGCTAAAGCACATCTGACTGCAATCATAGCAAGAAAAAGAAAGGGCTACAGACGGTTAGTGCACAGAGTTTCCGATATTACATCAAAGAGGGACCTATTGCGTTAGTGTCTATGAAAGCTACAACGCATGGTGCTTTAGCCAGCGTAGAAATTTCGGGTACTACATGAATTTGCTTATACTTTGCTCTACTGGCTACGTTTGGTTTCTTGGGCTCCTAATTTGCTCTGCCGCAAGACGAAGTTGAGTGAAAGTTGAGCAGTTCCACATCACCACCTTGATTTATGGTCACCAGTTCAAGTCAGCTCACCAAGTTTACAATGGTCCGTTCTTTTATTCGAAACAAAATAAAACACAGCAATGAGCAAAGTTATACACGCATTCGGAGTTGAATCAAAACTGCCTGCAGATCTGATAAGTCTGGCAGTTGGAATTGGTTAGATGCCTCGTATTGGAACGCAGGGCTCGCCACATCAGCATTGCATTACGCGCAAGAAAGCAGCATTATAAGTAAAGAGAGTTCACATCTTTGTCACTTAGAGTGTCGGACAGGATGACTGCCTTTGGTTACTGCTACTAGCGAAGTCTTGAAAAGCGCCTTACGTGTCGCCATAACAAGTGTTATAAACAAAAACGGAAACACAATAACACTGTCCCGTATTTAGGATGTCATAAGAATACAAACCTGTTGATGCATATACATAAATTTTGGTCATTACGCTGTTCACGCCTCACTGCGAAATGTTAGTAATCAGATGGAGAGTATTACGGAAGTTAGTATCCCGTTTAGGTTTGATCGGTAACTGCATTACACAAAATCAAATTATAGCAATAGGAAACTTTCTTTATGTATTTCTTATTGAATACTTTAGGGATGTGCATGTGTATTTTGAAAATGAGATCGAGTCAGGACTTTTTATTGCGTAGCTTCGCTTGTCCTCGGTACAACACTGTAATCCCTACAGGCTTAAGACAAGATCACCAAGCACCAAGCTGTTTTTTCTATGCGGGAAAATGGTGTGCACTTCTTGCATCGAATTAAACACGCTTCACCAGATTTTTGGTCCACAACACAATCTCACGTTAATGGCGTCACTGCAAAGCCCGCTGAGTCCACGTGCAAACGAAATCTTCCACAGAGTTTCACTTTCCTTCTTTCATTTTTTCTATCTTTCCGTGCTTCTCTCTTCCTTTCTTACTTTGTTTTTTTTATTTCTTTCCCTGTTCACTTCGTGCATTGCTTTTTTACTTCTTTTCAACACTTCTATAATCCCAAGTTTCGCCCTCTTCTTCTCATAATGTTTATTTTTTTCTCGACTTCTTGTTTCCTACATTTGTGTATTTATACGCTCATTCTATAGCTTTAACCATTTTCTGATCTTTTTTGTTTGTCTTTCGCATCCTTATTCCTTACTTCATGTATTCCTATTCGCTTCCTCCCTTCTTTCTTCTTTTGTTGTTTTCTTTGTGTCATCTGATGTTTTTTCGCTTTATCCTGTTTTAGCACGTGTGTATTGAGCAGCGCTGCAAGGCGTGGTCTCCTCACTGCTACTTCTTGAGAACCCACTGTTTTGACTCTCTTGAGATTCGCTCGGAGGATTTCAAGCTGGATGGTCGTGCCCTCGCGATCTCCGACGTCAGCGTAGCTCCCGCCGACTGGTTCGCCCTCCGCGGTCTCCTGACGCCGTGCAGCTCTCGCATTGTGGTGCCCCGCCCTTGGACTGCTTCCACCGGATCCCCACTTTCCTATCTCCTTCTATTTCCTGTCGCTTGCCTCTCTATTTCTTCATCTGTTTCCTTCTATTCTTTTTATCCCTCCTTCCCCCCACCCCTATAAGGCATTGCGCCGTGTCGCCGCTCAGGCAGACAGATATTGGGTGCCTTTTTCCTCTCCCTAACAACCACAACCACCACCACTCTCTGTTACATCACCATGAACTTGCGGTTGGGAGTATCAAAAGATAGTAGAAGTTAGGTGAACAGCGTGAAAAGGATAAAGCGTCTACCAAGGGGTACTATGAATAGAAGGAACACCGAAAAAAAAGAGAACATAATATAGTTTACATCGAATTGCCCAAACCAGGCGTCTCCCCCTTTGAAACGTCGAAAGTTGTTTGAAGATCACACGCGGCATTCTTAACGCGGCCTTTTGTACGGCGAAGTTTCCGTGTTCTTTCTTCCACCACCTCCTGAACATCCTTCTTTTTCCTGCCGGAAGGGGCGAGCGCGTTAGAAATGAGAACGACGGCTCTTTATCGCCTATGTCGTGCTCGTGACTAAGTTTCTCAAATTGTTGCACGTGAGATGTACTTACGCTGGGACGAACAAGATTCTCCACCCCACTTCATTATGAGGCTCCACTGCGTCAGTTACTTTCATTGTTGTTGCAGTGGAGACGGCGGAACAAAAACGAACGCCGGTGAAATTGATTGCGTATCAATGTGTTGCAACTACCCGCGAGATGACTCCCGACGCTAACCCTAATGGCGATTCACACTTGAGAAGTGAAGAAAAACGAAAACGCCAGAGCAGCCGGAAAAGCACGAAGGCGTGCGTCAAAGATGTTCACATTCGTTCTGCCCCATCCCGCCACCGCTGCCGTCGCTGCCTTGACGAATTTGCCTGCTTTCTGAGAACTAAAGTTCGTAATATAGTTATTAACGCAAAGTAGGGAAAAGAAACATCTCGCACCTTTTAAAACGTTGTTTCGGGAGATATGCCAGCAGAAACGACACAAGCAAACGGTTTCCACCGGCTGTACACAAAAGCGAGACATGTTGGGGATGCTGGCTCGCTGCCGCTGAACCCCCTACTAGCAGAGTTCTCGGCGATCGTAATACAAGTCAGGCTCACGATGACTGCGTCCTCGTTGATGCCATCAAGCTTCGTCGTACTGCACGGGTAGTTTGCGTTTTGAGCGCATGCGAGCCACCACCAACGCCTGTGCCGCCATGTTGAATCTCCGGCCGGCTGGTTAGGTCACGTGGTTCTATCTAGGGCAGCCAAGACTGTGAAGCGGAAACCGGATCCCATTTCGCGTGGCGGAAAAATCAGTCAAGGAGCGATTCTTGCACGCCGGCCGCGCGGCGTGGTTTTCCGGCCGCTTGGGCGGCGAAACAAGCCAGTTTTCCGAGAGTTTTGCCGGTTTCGCTCTGAAAGCGCCTTGACTAACGGTCTGTTTTGGTTGGTTTCTTTTTTTACAAGCACTTTTTTCGTGTCAATGATGTCATTTGTATATTAAATTTACTCTGAAGTTGTGCTTTCTGGTGTTCCTACCTTACAATAACGTCATAGCAGAATATTCTCCCTCTGACGATTGACTAAACGTACTTCGGGTGGCTATTACATCCAATGCCAACGTCAAGCTTGCCAGATTCTCCATGTTGAGTGAATTGCTGCCCCTCCTTTTTGAGTGGCAGACAATATCTTAATTTTAGTGGTTATATAGGCTTTTGCTTTTAGTGTAATTTATACTAAATTTTAAAGTTTATGGTAGGGCTAGAGCTTGCAGAGTTTTTTTTGTACCTTTAAATTACTAAAGTTTTGGCTCAGTGACTTTTTTTATAAAAAAGCCGTTCTAGGGCAATATCTAGTCATGTTTGAAATATTAAGGTATGCAGCTGCGCTATTAACATATATTTCACAGCTTTTTGTAACCCCAAAATACAAATCTAAAGTGGTATATTGACAATATATTGCGGTATAACTTATTACGATGGCTTCAAGATTTTACAAGCGGAATCTTTATTTCACCATCCTGGTGTGTTACTGTTGCTTCATCTAGGCGCTATCTGCATTGTAACTGAATTACCTACGTATTACCCTCTACTTTTATGACATTTACTTGTTATAAAAACCCGCCTCTTGTTGGTCTATTTCCGCAAAATGCTACAGTATTTAGAGTACAATGGCTACCCCACAACGGAGAGTGGCAAGCTCACACTGGCGTTGTGGCACTGGCACTACGGTGTGTGAGTTTTAAAAAAGTTGGCAACAATTTAGAGTACTACAGGTAATCTACTATTCGAGAGCATAAGACCGTCCTATGGGACTTACACTTCATGAGGCCCTATTGACAAAAATACAGCGTTCGGCAGCGTTCTGCACGACTCACTGCATAACGGAAGCGAACAAACAGTGTTTAGAAAGAATGAGTAACGATTTATAGCACTACATACTCTGATGTGGGAGAGCTTAGAGCTGTCCCGGGGTTTAACACTACAGCCACCGCTATTAAGCTGTGTGTTCAGAAAAAAATGTTTTACGATTAGGAGTACGTGGTATAAAAACTATGGGAGAGCAGTAAGCCGTCCCTGAATGCTCAAACCCAGGAGGTTACGCCCAGCGAGTTTGCACAAGTGCACAAGTTCAAACAAGATAGACAAGATAGAGATCACCGAAATACAAGTTCCTCATATTTTTGACACAAAAAAACCTAGCAACTGGCTCAGCTATCTCTCATTTTAAATATCAACCCACCTTTCGCACTGGCTACCAAAGCCTTGTTTAAAACAAAAGAAGAACTATAGTTTGAAAATACGTATCCGGCACTTAGTTAAATTAAGTGTACATCTTACGTTGTAATTCGCAGCGATGGTAGCCTCCAAGCACTTAAGTGGGTGCCTCGTTGATTTTGCGGCAACGTCAGCACATGAAAATTTCTAGCTGAACGCCTTCAACCCTCGTTGAAGTGTAGCCAGTAGTGGTAAACACCTTTAGCGAAGCCAATCATTAAAACGGGAATGGGAGGAACTCGTTGGTACGGTTTTCACTCCATGATTTGCCCTTTGCGGCGTTCCCGTGAGCACGAAGAATATAAACAGATGCGCGCGTGAGCTGCGCGTCTGCGTCATCTCTGCAGTGTCCCGTTTGCCCATGTCAGTCGAGTAAGGCGATACTTTCCCGAGAATGTCAGATGTAGGTATGGCTTCTTCAAGTTAATATCCAGCAACAATGCTACAGCTCGTTTTTAAATGCGCAGACTTTCTTAGCAAACTTCGGCGACTTTAAGCGTATCTATCTATCTATCTATCTATCTATCTATCTATCTATCTATCTATCTATCTATCTATCTATCTATCTATCTATCTATCTATCTATCTATCTATCTATCTATCTATCTATCTATCTATCTAACTATCTATCTATCTATCTATCTATCTATCTATCTATCTATCTATCTATCTATCTATCTATCTATCTATCTATCTATCTATCTATCTATCTATCTATCTATCTATCTATCTATCTGTCTGTCTGTCTGTCTGTCTGTCTGTCTGTCTGTCTGTCTGTCTGTCTGTCTGTCTGTCTATCTATCTATCTATCTATCTATCTATCTATCTATCTATCTATCTATCTATCTATCTATCTATCTATCTATCTATCTATCTATCTATCTATCTATCTATCTATCTATCTATCTATCTATCTATCTATCTATCTATCTATCTATCTATCTGTCTGTCTATCTATCTATCTATCTATCTATCTATCTATCTGTCTGTCTGTCTGTCTGTCTGTCTGTCTATCTATCTATCTATCTATCTATCTATCTATCTATCTATCTATCTATCTATCTATCTATCTATCTATCTATCTATCTATCTATCTATCTATATGTTCAAAATTTTCGTTATCAGTAGGCAACATATAGCTATATACAGCTATATATTGGGTCAATCATGTCCTCTGTGAGTGCACGATGCAAGCATCAGAGAGACAGTCTCTGAAGATGGCCTTAAAATACAACAGGACACAAATTAGGAGTTAAAAATTATTCTTGGTCCATGGTAGAACAGCTCCAGTGCGTTACACTTCAGAAAAGCGCTGCTGACATTCTTACGGGCCACAGGCGTGAACGAAACATTGTAAATATTGCAAACCTCTCCAGGTAAATCTCTCCAGCAAACCTTTCCAGCTCCCCGGTAAAATAATTCTCTCTTCATATATAGGGTGCTCAGAGTTTAAGCTGGTGAAACAAGGCCCTTCAGCATTTATGCGAAAATATTCCCGGTCCATGCGATCACAGTGTGGTGGGCCGAAATAGAATCGCACCTTCGTCTGGTAAAGCTGCCCCGAATGATTATTGGCCCTAAGGCAGCTATGGTGAAGCGTAGGTGAGGCCATGACGAAGAGGCAGTCAATTCTCGAAACTTGATGGACAGAATACAGTGATATAAAGTTTTAGTTTCAGAGTCAGTGGGGTCATTCTAGATAATTAAATGCCATAATAACCAGATTACGATGTCGTGTACACCCCCTCCCCCGGTAAATTGAAATTCATACAGGGATGGTTTGAAGATATCACCCCTGTGCAATTTTAGTTTAGAAACGGAAATGATAGAGCACTAACTTCTCATATCAGCGACACTCTTTATTAGGAAAAATAATTCTTGTTGTCCCATTCACTAACCTTGGGTGGAAGTTCACCAGTGACAACATTTTCTTTGGTGATTAGGATATGGGCAGCCAAGATAACATTTTAAAGGTTGTGTCTAGTTATGTGCAGGAAACAAAACGAATGCGACTTTTAATGAATAATTTGGAAGTCATAAGTAGTTTTGACAAGTGTATCCTTTTTTAAGTTTACTTTTTATTTATATTCAAACATTTTGATATTGTAAGAGCTTGATTAAGTGAAAAACAACAATGGCGCCCTTTTTGAATCTTAGTACCTTGCTCTATCAGTTATGAAAATTCATGTATGAAAAAGAATATCAAAATCACATCATCAACTTATAACCAATCGCCCTGAGTGGGTGTGAGCCATGTTAGAAGCTACAGGAACAGCAGTAGCAAACTGAGACTGCGAGATTCTTGGTGATATAATTGGAGCACACCGAGTTGTACACGTGGGCCGCTTCAGCGCGTCTGGCATGCGTGGCTGTGGAGATTGTTAACCCAACGTTAAGTGAAACTAATTAGCCATGCGTATAGGATGATCTGCTGGGCGTAACGTGCTGGAGGCGCACAAGAATGGTACGCACTATGCCAAAAATGGTCTTAATGTTGTGCAGTGGGCAAGCACCCACAATGCCGTTTTTTGTCATTGTTCCTAAAATCAAGGTACCCGCTGTAAACTCGTAGGGTATTAGGTGAACTTTGTCGGTGCCATGGCTGACGGCCATGACGAATTATGTCAGCGGCTTTTTATAATGGGTTGGAGCAATCAACAACCCTCTGGTTACGCAGTGCACATTTTCTGATTCCTAGCTGTTTATTTTCTGTTTTCTGTTCTAAAGGAATTACACATGTTAACGCGATTCTTTAACTGGCATTAAGCCTGCATGGGGTTAATTTGCTACGGCGCTTCACGGACCGGCGCCGCTCAATGGTAGAGTACTTCCTCGCAGAGGGCACGCGTTCGATTTCCATTGGTACTCAGTATTTTTTTTTATTTAGCTACCTTTTTCTAAGGGCGAAGCTCCTTAGGGCGTGGGTGTGCGGGCCGCATATCAACACAGGCCACCTGGATCTTGAACAGGCTCCACCAGCGATACGATTGTCCCTCACACCATGCATATGTTGGTTCGCCGCGCATGTCACCTCCGTAAGCGGCGTTGCACTGAACCCGAACGTGTCGGCCCACACAGCAGCACGCGCGCTCACCGACCGTGCTGCTCTCGACCTGGGCGACGGCTTCTGTGCCGACGACGCGGGACCTAAAGACACATCTACCACACTCAACATTACCAAGTATTACTACATGGCGAGGCGTGTAGTCCCAACGCCACATTCAAAACTGAATAGAGCACAGGCCGTCTCGTTGCGCATACTTCAAACCCATTCGTCCCAGTCTTTAGCATACCTAAATGCAATTTATTCTCACAAATTCCCCGATGCTGCCTGCGCCGCTTGCGGGCAGACCGCTACATTAGCACACGTGCTCTGGAAGTGCGGGTCGCTTGGACCGACTTATAGCGAAGCCGAGTGGCATGCGCTTCTGCGCAGCCCAGAACTTCAGGACCAAATCCTGGCCGTCCAGTGTGCCCGCGATAGGGCCGTCAGGCTAGACCTGCCGGTCCCCACGTGGGAGTAGCCGGGTGACGCGTGGCAACCTCAGCGTCTGCGCTGGACCATAACAAAGTTGTTCTCACTCACTCACTCCACGGGGTTGGTTGTTGGTGATGTACGTAGCCACCGGTGGCACATACTGTTGCGGATCGCGGCGACCGCAGTCTGCGGGTAGCGGGGCCGATCGCCGTCGCTCCGTCGAGCCAAGGACCAGGGGAGAGCTTTGAGCAAACTTAACGGGTTTATTTACATCTTTACATGGAGTTGTCGAGATGACAGAAGAGAAGAGAAGAACTAGTGGTTTCACAAACCACGAGCGTGGTGGTTAAACTTTACATAGTTCAGAGCAAGGTTTAGAGCGACGTCCAGCACTCTGCCGCGTCGTTTTATGCCCTGTCGGGCTCCTCCTCTACGAGTCGACCACCAATCACGCACACACAGGTGAGGGGGGGGGGGGCGAGCATGCAAGGTCCACGTGAACACTGCACTTTGGTGGTGCCAGCAGGGCTCTTCCTCGTCGTGTGTGAGAGTGCCCACAATCCTGGCCGCATACTTCAAAGGGTCCGCCGATTATGTTCGCTCAATTAGCGGGGCGATCCGCGGCAGCCGCCGCGGTCTCCCCCAGGAAGACGCCGTCCCGGTTGTCCTCTTGATGGCGTCTTGGCGACACTACGTCTCGTACTCCGGGACAATGCCTGGCGGGCATAGGCAGTCAGCCGATCGGCTACTTGACAATGGATTAAAGAAGCGCCGCTCTTTCGAGGGGTGCCCGGTTCGTGGAATCCTCCGGGGAGAGCCCTTTGACCAGCGCCGTCGTCGTCTGCCGGTTAACGCGCTAACGATGCGTGACTGGCCCAGGCAGGAGATAGAGTGGCGGCTCCAAAACCCTCTTTGGCGACATTCCATCCCGTTGGCGCCGCTGTCAATCAGTAGGCGACGTCTCGTGGGGCCGGCCTCTGTTGCTTCCTCCGTCCAGACGTGGCGAGACTGTCCTTTTTGCACTAATCCGGCGTGGCAAATGACTCGCTGGGTCAAGGCATAGCCCGATCGCTACAATACCCGCTCTAGACCGGGTATGTGCCACCGATGGCGGTATTCGTATGTGCAACTAGGTGGCGGTGCTTGTAGTTGATTAGGCTTGTATATGTGATAAAATTTGAACATAGTACAAGAATGCACCGTTCATACTCGTTGGTGATTTCAACGTTGATATCACAGACACGACCAATAATTGCCTTATTCAACTTGTTGCTTCTACATATGCACTCAGATGCATATTGCATTACCACATTAAACCAACCACGATCCAAGGAACATGCATTGACGTACTATTTGCAAATTTTCCAGTGCGACCTATACAGGAACCACTCGCGCTTTATTTCGCGGACAATAAAGCCGTCATAATGAAGGGACATTGCAAGCCATCGCAAGAACAAATAAAAGTTTATTTTTATATACACACACATAGTGTATCTCATGATGTCTTTAGATCACAATCGACTGGGCGAACTACGCACGGAAGATTCAGGGTTTTAACGATGATTCTTTCCGGAGCTTCGTCCACTCGTCCTCATTCACCCCGTGGATGTGCTGTGATTCTTTAATTTCACGTGATAGGAGTTACGAATACCGGCGACATCGGCGGAAAAATATGGTGCCAGAGTTAGCCCCCATAATCTCATGACAGCTTTTGCTGTAAAAAAGAAGGTTAACAATCACTACCACTCAGTTAGCTTCCGATGCTAGGTTGTGCCTCTATAAAGAAGCCATGACAAGTGGAGAAAAACTAAGCAACAGAAGAATATAGCTGTTTATCTGAAAACATGGTGCATCCCCTTTCACTCAGAGCTAGATGTTTACAACGTTCATGTTTATACACGCCTCCATAAAATACATCCATCTGCGAATTTCATTCAGGGACCCGAAAAGAAACAAAAATACACCGAAACGGCGAATCTCGAGCTCCAGCAAACAGGCATAAAACAAATAAGCCTATACTGCACCGAGAATGAGCCCGCTTTTTTCAGGTAATTTAAATTTGAGGATAAATTGTTACACCTCTCGGCGGGGGCATAGAGTTTCCCACTGGTGATATCAATTTATTGGAGGTTATCACATTAGATGGTTCAATAAAACAAAGCGAGGTTACGCATACTTTCTTCTAAGGCACACAAAAAAAAAGGTCACGAGTTGAACGGCCTCGTCACGGAATCGGTATCTTTGTGTTCCCTAATTTCTTCAGTTTTTCAGGCAGTCTGGTTTTCCATCTCCACTCAAATGCATGCAGAGCCTTCCAGAGGCAATTAGCATTTCGCATTACACAAGAAATAATGAAATAAAAACAAATAAATCCAAGTTTGATTGCGCTTTGCTTTCTCAGATATGCGGCACTTGGGGAAAGAAAACACTTGTTTTGACCATATCTTCTCGATTGTCTCTACCCCCACTTTGCAGACCTCGACACAAGCACCAACTTTGGCGACAAAGCCTTAACGTGGTCATTAAAAGAGTCATAAACCCGTGCAGTCAGCAAAGAGAGAGTCCAGTCTCGTTATTCTGAGAGCGCATTGTTCCATTGCTAAATGAATGCTACAAACAGCAACACGACCACCGAGGAAGTGGGAACGTCATTTCAAAAAAGCGTGGGCTGTTGAGAAGACACACAAATGCTTTTCTCCGTCACTTTAACGGAAGACGTTGTTCTGGCTTTAAAAAAAAGCCTGGCTAGTTCTCATGTGAAGGTCACAGGCAGTCATTTCTTCCATGAATTGTACGATGAAATTGGGATGCATCCTTGATGAAACGATCATGTAGGGTAAAAAGATCATATACGTGAAATTGTGTTCCGAAGGCAACATTGTTTCACGAGGCTTTCATTAGTTATAAACTTCTTATCTTCATTTATTTCAAGTTGCCTTTTCTGAGTTGAATAAAAATGGAACGAATAGTACCGTTGGAGCGATAGGGACGTTAACCCATTTTTATAGACTGGTTGATTGGAACGTGTTGAAGAAAAGGTCAACAATATCACAAATAA
Source organism: Rhipicephalus microplus (assembly GCF_043290135.1). NCBI lineage: Eukaryota > Metazoa > Arthropoda > Arachnida > Ixodida > Ixodidae > Rhipicephalus > Rhipicephalus microplus. The sequence continues at coordinate 43,153,468 of NC_134706.1, forward strand.
AGGATACATCATAAGAAAAACTTGAAAGTAAATGGATAAACAAAAATGAAATAAGTAATACAATGCCTAATGTCCTTTGAAAAAGTTTCCAGTTATCATGGAGAACGCACAGGAACCCTAAGCGACACTTGAGCACACGCAGTGCTAAAGCACAAGAGAGTGCAATCATAGCAAGAAAAAAAAAAAGGGCTACAGATGGTGAGCGCACAGACTTTCCTATATTACATCCTAGAGAGACCTATTGGGTTAGTGTCTGTGAAAGCTACGACGCATGGTGCTTTAGCCAGCGTAGAAATTTCGGGTACTACATAAATTTGCATATGCTTTTCTCAGCTGGCTACGTTTGGATTCCTGGGCTTCTGATTTGCTCTGCCGCAACACAAAGTTGAGTCAAAGTTGAGCAGTTGCACATCACCACCTTGATCTATGATCCCCAGATCAAGTCAGCTCACCAACTTAACAACGGTTCGTTCTTTTATTCGAAACAAAATAAAACACAGCAATGAGCAAAGTTATACGCCCCCGAGTATGATCTCTATAGGCAAACTTTGCACTTTGATCCAGCGGCCATGGTACTACCCATCATTTTTATGAGGGTTAACGATGGCAGCACCGGAGTTCTTGAATTAATTTTCGGAAACTGTGGTTGAGGGCTCTCAAAGGCGAAGCATTTCTATGCGTACTGCGGACATTTAGAGCGCTTCTCTGTTCCTATCTATCTCTCTATCTATCTATCTATCTATCTATCTATCTATCTATCTATCTATCTATCTATCTATCTATCTATCTATCTATCTATCTATCTATCTATCTATCTATCTATCTATCTATCTATCTATCTATCTATCTATCTATCTATCTATCTATTATCTATTATCTATCTATCTAATCTATCTATTAATCTAACTATTAATCTATCTAATCTATCTATATATCTATACATCCATCTACCTATGCTCCGTAGCATTGTACGAAGTTTAAGACTGAAAAGGAAATTTGAATCAAAACTGCCTGCAGATGTGATAAGTCTGGGAGTTGGAATTGGTTAGATGCCTCGTATTGGAATACAGTGCTCACCACATCAGCATTGCATTACGCTGCAAGGAAGCTATATTTATAAGTAAAGAGAGAGCACATCTTTGTCACTTAGAGTGTCGGACAGGATGACTGCTTTTGGTTGCTGCTACTAGCGAAGCCTTGAAAAGCGCCTTACGTGTCGCCATAACAAGTGTTATAAAGGGAAACGGAAACACAATAACACTGTCCCGTATTTAGGATGTCATAAGAATACAAACCTGTTGATGCATATACATAAATTTCGGTCATTACGCTGTTCACGCATCAATGCGAAATGTTAGTAATCAGATGAAGAGTATTACGGGAGTACGTATCACGTTTAGGTTTAATCGGTAACAGCATTACACAAAATCAAATTATGGCAATAGTAAACTTTCTTTATGTATTTCTTTTTGAATACTTTAGGGATGTGCATGTGTATTTTGAAAATGAGATCGAGTCAGGACTTTTGATTGCGTAGCTTCGCTTGTCCTCGGTACAACACTGTGATCCCTACAGGCTTAAGACAAGATCACCAAGCACCAAGCTGTTTTTTCGATGCGGGAAAATGGTGTGCACTTCTTGCATCGACACAAACACGCCTCACCAGATTTTTGGTCCACAACACAATCTCACGTTAATGGCGTCACTGCAAAGCCCGCTGAGTCCACGTGCAAACGGAATCTTCCGCAGAGTTTCACTTTCCTTCTTTCATTTTTTCAATCTTTCCTTGCTTCTCTCTTCCTTTCTTACTTTGTTTTTTTTTATTTCTTTCACTGTTTACTTCGTGCATTGCTTTTTTACTCGTATTCAACACTTCTATAATCCCAAGTTTCGCCCTTTTCTTCTCATATTGTTCAATTTTTTCTCGACTTCTTGTTTCCTACCTTCGTGTATTTATACGCTCATTCTGTAGCTTCAACCGTTTTCTGGTCTTTTTTTTTTTTGTCTTTCGCATCCTTATTCCTTACCTCATGTATTCACATTCGCTTTCTCAATTATTTCTTCTTTTGTTGTTTTCTTTGTGTGATCTGATGTTTTTTCGCTTTATCCTGTTTTAGCACGTGTGTATTGAGCAGCGCTGCAAGGCGTGGTCTCCTCACTGCTACTTCTTGAGAACCCACTGTTTTGACTCTCTTGAGATTCGCTCGGAGGATTTCAAGCTGGAAGGTCGTGCCCTCGCGATCACCGACGTCAGCGTAGCTCCCGCCGACTGGTTCGCCCTCCGCGGTCTCCTGACGCCGTGCAGCTCTCGCATTGTGGTGCCCCGCCCTTGGACTGCTTCGACCGGATCCCCACTTTCCTATCTCCTTCTATTTACCGTCGCTTGCCTCTCTATTTCTTCATCTATTTCCTTCTATTCTTTTTATCCCTCCTTCCTCCCACCTCTATAAGGCACTGCGCCGTGTCGCCGCTCAGGCAGACAGAAATTGGGTGCCTTTTTCCTCTTGCTAACAACCACAACCACCACCACTCTCTGTTACCTCACCATGAACTTGCGGTTGGGAGTATCAAAACATAATAAAGGTTAGGTGAACAGCGTGAAAAGGATAACGCGTCTACCAAGGGGTACTATGAATAGAAGGAACACCGAAAAAAAAGAAAACATAATATAGTTTTCAACAAATTGCCCACACCAGGCGTCTCCCCCTTTGAAACGTCGAAAGTTGTTTCTTTCGGCGTTCTTAATGGGGCCTTTTGTAGGGCGAAGTTTCCGTGTTCTTTCTTCCACCACCTCTTGAACATCCTTCTTCTTCCTGCCGGAAGGGGCGAGCGCATTAGAGAAGAGCACGACGGCTCCTTATCGCCTATATCGTGCTCGTGACTAAGTTTCTCAAATTGTTGCACGTGAGATGTACTTACGCTAAGATGAACAAGATTAACCACCCCGCTTTATTGTGAAGTTCCACTGCGTCATTTACTTTTATTGTTGTTTCAGTGAACACGGCGGAACAAAAACGAATGCCGGTGAAATTGATTGCGTATCAATGTGTTGCAACTACCCGCGAGATGACTCCCGACGCTAACCCTAATGGCGATTCACGAGAAGTGAAGAGAAACGAAAACGCCAGAGCGGCCGGAAAAGCACGAAGGCGCGCGTCAAAGATGTTCACATTCGTTCTGCCCCGTCCCGTCACCGCTGCCGTCGCTAACTTTACCGATTTGCCTGCTTTCTGAGAACTAAAGTTCGTAATGTAGTTAATGACACAAAGTAGCGATAAGAAACAGCTCACACCTTTTAAAAGATTGTTTCGGGAGATATGCCAGCAGAAACGACACAAGCAAACGCACCGCCAGCGGCGGTGCGGTTTCCACCGGCTGTACACAAAATCGAGACATGTTGGGGCATGCTGACTCGCCGCCGCTGCACCGTCTACTACCAGAGTTCTCGGCGATCGTAATAGAAGTCAGGCTCACGATGAACGCGTCCTCGTTGATGCCATCAAGCTTCGTCGTACTGCACGGGTAGTTTTCGTTTTGAGCGCATGCGAGCCACCACCGACGCCTGTGCCGTCATGTTGAATCTCCGGCCGGCTGGTCACGTGGTTCTATCTTGGGCAGCCAAGGCTATGAAGAGGAAACCGGATCCGGTTTCGCGTGGCGGATAAATCAGTCAAGGAGCGATTCTTGCGCTCCGGCCGCGTGCGTGGTTTTCCGGCCGCTTGTGCGGCGAAACGAGCCAGTTTTCGGAGATTTTCGCTGGTTTCGCTCTCAAAGCGCCTTGACTAACGTTCTGTCTTGGTTGGTTTTTTTACAAGCACTTTTTTCATGTCAGAAGCGCCATTCATACGTGAAATTTGCTCTGAAGTTGGGCTTTCTCGTGTTCATAACTTACAATGACGTCATAGCAGAATATTTTCTCTCCGATAATTGATTAAACGTATTTAGGGTGGCTATTACAGCCACTGTCAACGTCAAGCTTGCCAGATTCGCCATGTTCAGTGAATTACTGCCCCTCCTGTTTGAGTGGCGGACCAAATTTTAATTTTAGTGTTTATAGAGGCTTTTGCCTTCAGTGTGATTTATACTAAATTATAAAATTTATGGTAGGGCTAGAGCATGCAGAGTTTTTTTTTGTATCTTTAAATGCCTAAACTCTTAGCTCAGGGACTTTTTTCTAAGAAAGCCGTCTTAGGGCAATATCTAGTCATGTTTGAAATATTCAGGTATGCAGCTGCGCTAACAACATATACTTCGCCACTTTTTGGGACCCTTTAATAAAAATCTAAATAGTATATTGATAATATCTTGTGGTATTACTTAGTATGATGAATTTAAGGTTTTACAAGCTGGATTTTTTATTTCACTATCCTGGTGTGTAACTGTTGCCTTATCTAGGAGCTTTCTGCATCGCTACTAAATCACCTACATATTACCCTAGTCTCCATTGACTTGTCATAAAACCCCGCCTCTTGTTGGTCCATTTCCGAAGAATGCTTGATGATTTAGAGTACAATGCCTACCCCACAACGGAGAGTGGCAAGCTCACACTGGAACTATGGTGTGTGTGTTTAAAAAATGTTGGCAACAATTTAGAGCACCACAGGTAGTCTACTATTGGAGAGCATTAGGCCGTCTCATGGGCCTTACCCTTCATGAGGCCCTATTGACAAAAATACAGCGTTCGGCAGCGTTCTGCACGACTCACTGCATAACGGGAGCGAACAAACAGTGTTTAGAAAGAATGAGTAAGGATTTATAGTACTACATACTCTGATATGGGAGAGCTTAGAGCTGTCACGGGGGTTTCCCACTACACCCACCGCTATTCAGCTGTGTGTTTAGAAAAAAAATTGGCAGAATATCCACGGAGTGAATAATGGAGAGTGGGGCGAAGTATTCGTCCGTCCATTCGTTCTTGCTTCCCACCGTCCATGCATCAGTCTGTGTGACCGTCCATCTGCCCGTCCGTGCGTGCGTCTGTTCGTGCGTCCGTCCCTGCGTTCGTCCATGCATCCGCCCCTGCGTCCGTTCATGCGTCCATTCATGCATCTGTCTGTGTGTCCGTTCGTCCGTCTATTCAACACTCCAAGTACCACCATCCCGCATCTTTCATCAAATATTCCCCATATAGAAGCACCGCCATCCAGCAGACATTCCAAGGACTAAACGAGAGGTGGCACACGCACACTTTCTTACGGCTTGCGCTTCGGGTCTACTTCCCACCTTTAACCACCTCGAGTTCATGGTATATACTAGTTCACTGTATGAATGGCACTGCAGCCCAACGCTCGCTAAACCTTTCTAAAACCAAGGAGGTTACGCCCAGCGAGTACAACGTAGCAGCCTTTTCTTGTCAGATAGTGCTCAATAAACATGCCAATGGCTGCTAATGGGAAATGAGAGACAGGAGAATTCAGCTTTTACTTTCTTACGGCTTGCGCTTGGTATCTACTTCCCACCTTTAACCACTTTAATTTCAATCATGGTATATGCTAGTTCATTGTATTCATGGCATCGCGGCTAAACGCTCGCTAAACCTTTTTAAAGCTAAGGAGGTTACACCCAGCAAGTATAACGTAGCAAGCCTTTCTTCTCGGATAGTGCTCAATGGCTGCATGCCAATGGCTGGTAATGGGGATCTCAGCTTGCGCGTTAACTAAAAGCCGAATGCTCCTGTCTCTCATTTCCTATTAGCAGCCATTGGCATGTACATTGAGCCCTATTTTTTATTGTTTAACAACGCACAAAAGAAATTTCTCACTGGCACCACCTTGGAGGTCAAAATGTTATACTTGTTATATACTACAACGGCTATGAGGGACGAATGAGTGCCGTTATAAGAAGCTTTGCCATTAGAAAGGTTTTACAATTATGAGTACCTGGTACTCAACTATGGGAGAGCAGTAAGCCGTCCCTAAATGCTCAAACCCAGGAAGTTACGCCCAGCGAGTTTGGCACAAGTGTGTTGGATAAAAGTGGGTGACGATTTAGAGTACAGGGTTCTCTACTATTGGAGAGCTTAAAGCCGTCCCATAGGTATCACATTAGCCCCAATCGAAATATTTGATATATCTGAAACCTACAAAGTGTTCAGAAAAAAGTTGTTAACGATTTCGAGTACTTCATACTTGACTGCACAAATTGACACAAAATAGACAAGATAGAGATCACGGATTTACAAGCGCCTCATAACTTTGACACAAAAAAACCTAGCAACTGGCTCAGCTGTCTCTCATTCTAAATATCAACCCACCTTTCGCACTAGCTACTAAAGCCTTCTTTAAAACAAAAGAAGAACTATAGTTTGAAAATACGTATCCGTCACTTAATTAAATTAAGTGTACAGGCGCGGCCACTGTTAAAGAGAACACTTGCGCGCAGTGTGTGTCTGTATTTCACTTTCTAGAATGAGAATAAGAGCTTAGATTTGCTTATGGCTACTGGTGGTTGACAGCTCTGACTCATTTCGACAAACTAGAAAGGCGCACGTTCAATGTTTCCCCATCCACTTGCAGTTAGGGAGTCGGCAATAAGAAAGGTACGCATTCGAGTGTTCCCTTTAACAGTGGACGCGTCTGTACATCTTACATTGTAATTCGCAGCGATGGTAGCCTCCAAGCTCGTAAGTGGGTGCCTCGTTGATTTTGCGGTTTACGTCTGCATATGAAACTTTCTAGCCGAACGCCTTCAACCCTCGTTTAAGTATAGCCAGCAGTGGTCAACACCTTTAGCAAAACAAATCATTAAAACGGGAATGGGAGCAACTCGTTGGCACGATTTTCACTCGATGATTTCCAAAGAATATAAACAGATGAGTGCGTGAGCTGCGCGTCTGCGTCATCTCTGCAGTGTCCCGTTTGCCCAAGTCAGTCGAGTAAGGCGGTACTTTCACGAGAATGTCAGTTGTAGGTATGTCTTCTTCAAGTTAATATCCAGCAACAATGCCACAGCTAGTTTTTTTTTTCCTTTTCGCTGGCTAGGATGGCTGGACGTGCATTGCGGTAACGCCCGAAGGGCAGCACGCCTTTTAATAGCGCTGACGTAAACAGAGACGTGGGCGCACGTTAGCCACACTGGCCCCACCGAGTGAAATGGTTTCATTGTTGTTTACCGTAAGCTACACTGGCCGAGGAAGAGCAGTGTCACGTGGTTTATCGAGAGTCGCGTTGCGCATGTCCAAGGAGCAGTGACGTCACACTGGGCACAGCTGGTGCACCGGAGAACGTCTGGAAGCTTCTGGAGGAACCTGTCACTGTTGGGCTGGGCTTGACTCATGTGAGCTCACTCGCTAGTGCATCTTTTAGTGTCTCTGTCGATCTGTCTGTTCACCCGCTCGCCCCTCCATCTATTCGTCCTTGCGTTCATCCATCCATCTGTCCGTCCGTCCATTCGTTGCTCATTCTACGCATATTCAGGCATAGCCGTGCTAAGCCACTGCTAATTTTTATTAACGCCTCTTAAACCTGAAGTCCTGCGAAGCGCGTCGGCCACTTCAATACTCTATCTATCCTCCAGCGTCTTTTTTTATTATCGGTACAGCCTTCGTGTCTACATGTCCACTATCCCGATACTTCGAAGGAACTAAGAAGGGCCACCCGAATATAATGTATTTGCGGTCCGTGCATTTGCCCTGTAACACTTTTACAACATGTATTTCCAGAATGAAATAAGATGAACCGTCCATCTGTAAAAACTTCCCCATTTTTACCCAGCAAGCCAAGGGTGCCACCAATCCATTAGGAAGTCTTTTCGACTTCCCTCACTGTTGCATCAGAGACCATGCTCATCGATCAATCCCACGCGCTTCGTTTCAAAGGAATCTGCACCAAGAAACTCAGCTACTTTCTGCGATGATGTATTATCGCAGCTATGGCGCCGGTACATTTTCACTCTTGAACTTAGGAATAATGGTGTCACCTCGTTCTTCCTTTTTTCCGCCCCTGTCACCCGCTAGCACGAAACCCGAGTTTTTCGACGGAGTGAGGATGACAGCGTGTCGATAGCGCCTGCCGGATGCTTTCCCATACGAGCTGCATGCTTCAAGAAAGCGAATGGGAAAACTGAAGCGACGCGTAGGTTTCGTCAACATTACAGTGCCCGACTCTTTCGTTATCCGGTTTCAAGGGTTCCTCGTTAAGTATTTGCTTTTTAGATACCTCCTTTTCTATTTGCCTGCAGGGTCACAAATGTTTTTTTCGCTTTTCGATGAGGTAGAGAGTCTTCGTAAATACACGGGTCTGTCCTCGCGAATAGGAATATTTCGTCGGTACCAGCCCATTCAGGTGTTGCAAATTGCCGCCTTTAACGACGAGACAACTGCGTCTGCGGTGTTATCTCGTCGACAATCCTTCATCGATCGGGGCTCCGTCCACGGAGTTCTCTAACTGTCTCCCATTTTTTTTCTTTTTCTATCGATCACGTTTATTCCGCCCTTATCCCTCTCTTGTGGGCTACTGCTGTGGTGTTACACACTGATACAGACAGTTGCGGGTCTAACTTTTATCTTTATTTTTCCAATTTATAGATCACTACCTCTGAGACAATTGACACTCCGAGGATTAACATTGGTTTGCTTGGGCGGAACGATGAGTGAGGCATTAGAGACCGCGACAAACTTCGCTTTATCTTCGACGGCTGGGGCTAGTGATAAAAGCTTAGAGCAGCCGCTGCAACCAGCTCTCGAAGCCCACACCACACTGGTGAGGTGGAAGAGATGAAGGCGTGAAAATCGTTTGAACGAGATTTTCCGCTCACGCCGATTGATGCAGTACGTTGGAAGCGTAGATTTTGTGTGGTGCTGTTATGCTGTCACTTATTATTCTGCCGTATTCATTTTCAAGCGAAACTGTCTGGTATATGATGCTCTGAGACAATAAATCGCGTTCGTTTTAGTGAACCATATTGATGGACAAACGTTTCTTCAATCTTTTCTTGCATGTCATCCTCAGAGGACATGCCGCTAAACGCGAAAAAGAAACTGCTGAAGCTTTAAAGAAATACGAACTTGACTGTGACAGTAATATCACGTTCCGTGTCGTCGTAGTGGACACAAAGCTGACTGCATGTTTGTGTGCGTACTGTTTTAGAGAGTACGACATGACCATTAATTTGCGTGTGGAGTTGTGTATATCTCGTGTACCATATACGTTACTCCTTTCTGTTTTGGTATATTAGGGTGTGTCTGCGCCAAACGTTTAGTAAGTGAGTGAGAATTTATCAGAAAGCAGAGAGGTACGCTTGAGCTAGTTCGTTTTCGCCTGCTACCCTACACAGTGGATAAAGGAAGGAGGAAGGAAAGAGGGATGAAGGATGATAATGGGGACAACAAGAGGTGGTGGGTGTGTATAGTAGCTACTTATCGTAGCATCCTACAGTCTAGTATCTTGTCCAGTGTTTTTGATAAATTCTGACTCCTCTTCTTTTCTGTCTCTTGCCGTTCTAATATTCTCCTTTTCCCCCACCCCAAGTGTAGGGTAGCCAACCGAGCCAAGCTTGGTTAACCTCCTTGCCTTTCCTCTCTATTTATCTCTCTCTCTCTCTCTCTCTGAAACAGTCATTGTAGCAGTTTCTGACGCTGTTTGGTCGTTCATTGCTGACAACATGTGGCTTTCACTCAGTGGCGTTCGTCCGATACTTGCCAACGTTGAAGTTTCGTGCACTTGCAGCGCTCACAATTCGGGCTGTCCGCACGACCGATGACTATAGACTGAGTGCTACTATAGGAGAGTGCAACGAGGAGAGTGAGTGCGGGAATATACACGAGCGCACAGCAGGGGCGGAGAGATGAGAGAGAGGTTAAACGTAGTGGAAGAAGCGCTCTGTCACCTCCTCCATCCCACCTTCTCGCGAGGATAAGGGGAGAGCTGGCGCATGCTCAGTAAGGGGAGCAGACCGTCGCGGAGAGGCGGACCGCCCAGAGTTGTCTCGCACCAAATAAAGATCAAAGCCACACAATGACACGAGATTGTTCGGCACCCAGTCGTTCTGATAGGCCGGTGAATAGCAGAACGCGTAATTGTGCTGCATTTGCTCTGACAAAGACAGGTCACCTAACTTAATGAAAGCCTGTGAATGAGCCCCGACGGAAGACCAAAACTTCAGGGCATCGGAAGGTTCGACACAAAAACCCCCAATAATAACATCTAAGTCAGTACGATGTCACTTGAAAACGTGATTGACATTCTAAGAAAGTTGGTGTTCTAATACTCAGCAGCTTATAGTTGATGTCATTCCATCACATAGGAGTCGACAGTGGGACATAATAGGACGGCTTTACGCACCTACAGAACAAACGAACATAATAATGAGGTATGCATCGGCTGAGAACTTTGTATTATTTTCGTCCATCGGTCTTTGTTTACCAATAACTAAAGTGCGTGCGCACGTGTCCTTGTATTTAAGCCCGTTTGCAATGGCACCTGCCACTGTCAGAAACGAAACACGTGTCGGGAAACATAGTAGTGCACACTTTACACGCTATAATAGCAAGACTGCATATCTTCAGAGTATAAATACATTGCCGCGAAAACAAAAGGCTCACATGAAAAAAAACGCAAAACTAATACAGAATATATGAAGTATTCAAGGGCGAAAATTGCCACAATACACGAAGTAGCCAAGCAAGCTTTATGAAATTGCTTTCAGTTAAACTTTTTCGCAGTCCCAGTAATACTATCAGAAGTGCATTTATCAAACAAATTTGGCTGATAGTTACACCCGAGGAAGTTTAAAGCTACTTGGCTACACCAAAGGAGGTTACACCGAATGAAAGTGTTCTATTTTGGAGACGAGTTTTGGTGAATACAAACTCAAGCTTCGCCACTAACGAAAATTGGCAGATCCCACATACAGTGGGAATCATTGATAAGTGAAGCACGAACGAGGAAGGATGATATGTCTCTTTAAAATCAGCACAAAGTTACCAGGTGGAGATAAATTATGCCGTACATGACTTCCGTGTCATGATTATCATGTTTGGAAGTGTTCGACCTTCGTCATCTATTCACGTCACGTGTTCTCAAATTCAGTATATCTGGTGCTACTTCATCAACCATTGACGTCACGTAACACCAAATTTGATATATGTGCAGCTAGCAAAGCGGCCGCGAGCGCATCATGAAGTACCCAAAATACTTCAATGTAGCGTTCACGCACGCGCAAGCTGGGCACAGCGACGCTACGTCAGCAAAACGCGAGCACTCTATAGTCTTACGCCAAGCGCGACCGGCGCAACTAGCGTCCGTCGGCGCGGCCTGACGGCAACCGGCGCGAAATGCAACGTGCTGCATTTCGCACCGATGCGGTATCCAGACAGCGCTACTTCTTCCTCTTTTCGGGGCGGAGAAATGTCGGACGCGCTGAAACGGGTACGTGTCAAAACAACGCATTGCGGCGTGCGCCTTCGAGTATATTGCAGGACCAAGGAGGATTTAAAAAAACTGCTGGAGTGGAAATGGTTGCGCAGAAGTGAAGCCGTTCCTCTGGCATGATGGCGGCTGTGGCGGCCATCTTACTAGGGACATGATAGAGCATAACCGTTCAGCGATTAAAAACGGGGCGTTACCCTCGCACGCCCAACGAGTTGAATGTGGGAACTTTTTCGGGTTACATAGTGCTCCGAATGCGTCTTACAGTTACTAGTTTTCCTTAGTGATCCTCTAATGGGAGGCAAAGTTCTTTGATGATTCAGTCATTCATACTCGTTTCTGTATGTTATTTCGTCAGGAAAACTACCTTTTAATATAGAACTAACGCAGCATTTACATAACATATCAAAGCCCCTTGATCTTCAAGTGGGCACTATCAGAAAAGAGCGTGTTTCCGCCATCTTGGCAGTGGCAAAAGCTGGCTTCACTTCTGCTGGCAAGGCAATGCAGGAGCTTCCTCTCCAGCAATTTTTCTTTAATCCTCCTTGGGCAGAACCGGTGCCCGGCGTGGCAACGCAGGCGTGACGCGACGAAATGAACGCCGGTGAGCACGTGCACCGCGTCACGTCGAAATGAATTGGCGCCTTGACTGGGGTAATGTAGTCGTGTTGTCACACGACACACATCTCCTAAATATCTTGTTTTGCACCAGTCACATACCTTCGTTATCCATTGACGTCACGTAATACAAAATAAGGCATATGCGAAGCTAGCGAAACGGTCACGAGCACATCATGAGTGTGGCATGTAGTCATGTTGTTACATGACACGCATGTCTTGATTATCGAGTTTGGATGTCTCATTTACCTAAGTCATTCGTTCGCGTCACCTAGTACCGAGTTTGGTGCATGTGAAGCTAGCGTAACAGCCGCGAGCGCATCATGAGCGTATTATGTGGTCATGTTGTTACATGACACACATCTCATGTTTATCATGTTTGCACCAGTATCATACCTTCGTAATCCATTCACGTCCTGTAATATCAAATTTGGTATAAGTGAAGCTAGCGAAACGGCTGCCAGCGCATTATGAGCTTGGCATGTATTCATGTTGTTACACGACACGCATCTCAGATTATCATGTTTGCAGCAGTCACATACCTTTGTTATCCATTGACGTACCGTAATGCCAAATTCGTTATATGTGACGCTAGCGAAACGGCCGTGAGCGCATCAGGAGCGTGGCATGTAGTCATGTTGTTACGCGACACGCATGTCATGATTCTTTTGTTAGGGTTGGCCGCTTGTGTTCCTCATGCAATCATGTCATACCATACTAGTTTTTCAACACGCCATGTAAACGAACCACCGCAAGAGCTGCAGAACCATGAATTGTAAATCATGACATTAATGACATACATGTCGTGATTTTCATGTGATGACTAATCAACTATGTTCTTCTTACAGTCATGTCATGCCATATCAAGTTTGGTATCGATACCATTATTGAAACGGCCAGGAGAGCTAAAAGCCGTAGGCGGCTAGATAGATAGATAGATAGATAGATAGATAGATAGATAGATAGATAGATAGATAGATAGATAGATAGATAGATAGATACGCTCTAAGTTACCGAATTTCGCTAAGAAATACTTCGCATTTAATAAAAGCGTAGCTAGCTAATGGTGCAACATAAGTATAACAAACATAACTCAGCCAATTAATTCAGCAATCGGTTGTCATAGCTGCTGTACCAACAAAACACGGAAATAAGAGAAAAAAAATGGCAGCATTTCCACGGAGTGAATGATGGGGAGTGGGGCGAAGCATTCGTCCGTCCATTCGTTCTTGCTTCCGTCCGTTCCTGCGTACGTCTGTGTAACCGTCCATGCGTCCATACACCCGTCTGCGCGTGCCTCTGTTCGTGCGTCCGTCCCTGCGTTCGTCCATGCATCCGCGCCTGCATTCCTTCATGCATCCATCCATGCATCTGTCTGTGTGTCCATTCGTCCATCTATTCAGCACTCCAAGTATCACCATCTCACATCTTTTCATCATATATTCTCCATATAGAAGCACCGCTATCCAGCGGACATTTCAAGGACTAAACGGGAGGTGGCACATGCACACTTTCTTACGGCTTGCGCTTCGGGTTTACTTCCCACCTTTAACCACCTCGAGTTCAAGGTATATACTAGTTCACTGTATTCATGGCTATGCGGCCCAACACTCGCTAAACCTTTCTAAAACCAAGGAGGTTACACCCAGCGAGTATAACGTAGCAACCCTTTCTTGTCAGATCGTGCTCAATGTACATGCCAATAGCTGCTAATGGGGATCGCAGCGTGCGCGTTACCTAAAGGCCGAATGCTCCTGTCTCTCAATCCCCCTTAGGTGGTCGAAATTTCCGGAGCCTTCCACTACGGCGTCTCTCATAATGATATGGTGGTTTTGGGACGTTAAACCCCACATATCAATCAATCAATCAATCTTTCTCTCTTAGCAGCCATTAACATGTGCATTGAGCACTATCATTTTATTGTTCAACAACTCACAGAAGAAATCTCTCACCGGAACCACCTTGGAGGTCAAAATCGTAAGGACCGCTATTTCGGGTATGTGCCACTGGTGGTTACGTACTACGAAGTTTTCAGTAAAGGTGGAGCGATAAGGAGAAAGAAAGAAAGAGAACGAGCATTAACAAGATATAGAGGTAAACAATAGAAAACATGCGTGAAAGTTAACTGGACGACGTCCAGTTTGCTATCTTACACGTGGGGAGACAAGAGAGTTATTGCACGTACGGTATCAGTGGCAGTCAGATCAACTTGAGAAGCATTCGAATGCATTTGCATGTTGGTAGTAGCTTAACCCAAGATGAGACGTGTAAGGACGTTGACACATCTTTGGAAAGGACAATGATTCGTTGACACTCACCGCGTGAATCAATTTTTGCTGCAAGCGTACAGCAGGGGTGTTAATAATATCGCAGTATCCTGACCCACCATAGCCTCTTTTTTTTAAAGACGATGGTCTTTCTTGGTGACCTCCGACGCAAAAATTTTGACCTACCTACCTACCTGCCTGCCTGCCTGCCTGCCTGCCTGCCTGCCTGCCTGCCTGCCTGTCTGTCTGTCTGTCTGTCTGTCTGTCTGTCTGTCTGTCTGTCTGTCTGTCTGTCTGTCTGTCTGTCTGTCTGTCTGTCTGTCTGTTCTTTTGTCTGTTTGTCGACTCTTAACGGCACCGGGTACTTGAAATGGCTAACCCCATCCGCAGTGCCCACCAATGTTGCTCAAGATTTAGCGTTCATACTTGTGCAATTGTCAATTAAAAGCTATTATTGCGCATGTCTGGGGCATCATAACAACACGTATATATTCTGCATGTCCGTTTTTTTACTATAAAAGGCATACATAAGTAATTTTAAGGACCGTAGCGCTTATACCGCAGCGCTGACTATGCAACGCTTGCACCACAAGAAGAGTGTTTTCAACGCTTCGATAAGACGTGACGGTGGTGGCACCTACCCGTAGCTTTGCGTTCTACACCTTATCAACTCTGAGAAGACGAATGCGCACACCCGTCTCAGAACCACGCGCTTCGTTTATCAAGAAAACTGCCGGATGGCGCTCATGTCTAACGTGTGACGTGAGTTGATGCGCTTGTTCACCTCCCCTGCTCACTCGGGGCGCTCTAACGCAGCACCCCCAGAACACCATTCACCAATTTTCTTGCACAGAACATCAACTAATTGTTTTGTTCACTTTCTCCACACGCAAGGCTATCGTCTTTCGACGACATTCGCAGATTAACATGCAGATACGGGGCCGATTTTTTTTCAGCGCATTTACCGGAGAAACGGCTTTCATCATCTGGAGAGGACGTGCGAGGTACAATGACGTGTGGAGAAAATGAAAAACAGCAAAACGCAGTTTAGTGAATTGCAAAAAAAAGTCGTACGAACTGGATTCCATGTCCGCCTTAGTAACGGCTTCTATCTATGTTTCTCTTAATCTCCTTTTCTTTCTTTTTTTGCAATAGGTTATGGTAGCAAATGCCATGCGCGCCTCTTTTGGTGACCTCCTTGCGTTTCCTACAGTGCTCCAACTCGTACGCCTACAAACTAATCTGTCGTGCGTGACTCCTTTAAGCCTTGCACTGGCGGCCTTTTTGGGCAACTTAGTTGCGTACACCACACAAGTTGAGAGTGCTCGAAGGGATGAAGGAGAGAGACGAAGAGGCTGCGAGAGTAACGATAGATAAGAGTGACTTCCTCAACAAATAAGCGGAGACGAGATTTGCGAGGTCAATGATCTTCTAACCACACCGCTAAAACCAGACCACGACAAGCGCGCAGACAAGGTTGTCCAATAAGTGCCAGTGGGACCTCAGACATTGAACGGCGTCCTTTCGGGCCTGCATACGATCCATCATTGTCGCATGCTGTTTAGGAACTAAGGAAAGGATCAGTATATGCAGCGTCCAATTGGTCGAAGATGCCAGCCGTGACACGGTGACACGAGATGGAGACGGTTGCCGGTGATCAACGAGGAAGGCACAGTCACCGCGAACACAGTGGAACGCCTGCAATCGTCCTCGGGGTCGACGTGAAAAGGACGGTCGAAGACGGAGTGGTCTTAGAGGCAGACGAGGTCACTCGTGTGGATCAAACAGCTCGGGATAAGTGACCTACATTTACTGGGGCGACGCGTTTGTCAATTGGGTGATGCGGCAAAAGCAATCAACCAAGAAAAAGAAAGTTGGCCTCCGTAGAACGATCTTTCCGACATGAACCAGTGAGTTCTTTTCAAATAAGTACGGAAGAGTCTGCGGCTTGCCGGTGTGACCATCAATGAGTATTACGTGAAAAAAAAATTACTCCCACTGTAGTTGGTGGCCGAAACATATCTGACTTTGTTCTGGACAGGGAACTTTAACTGATGTTTCCGTAATTCTGGACATTCCGGTCAGAGAGATGGGGAGGGGGAATCAAATAACAGAAAGCAAGCAATGCAATTCCACTATACCAAACCCAATATTTGCACTTAGAGTGGTTCTTTTTGGAATACTGTATCGCATGCCGAAGAGATTTCAAACATTTGAGGCCTCTATGACGTGACCCGCACCACGTCTTTGAAAGGATGCTGCTGCAATTTATGCTTTTGCGTCGATGCACATGCTATGGGCATGCTTAAGACGCTGTTTTTGAATAGCAGCCCCAATCATTTTGGGCACCAAAAAATCAGTGTCCAAGCCACTGCGCATGTGCGAGATCCGTATAGGGCCTGGGTTTTGCGTGTGCGAAGCTTTTCCTTGAATATTGCGGAAGCCCCAAAAGCTTTGCGTCAGAGAAACGTGACGGCAGCCACTGAAGTGACAGCTCTTGGTCAAGGCTGTAGAGGGATCTAAAATAGATGAAGTGTTCAGAGCGCCACAAACCTTATTCGCAATCCCTTCGCTCCTGTTTGACCCAAAGCACACGCTAAGTCCGTAGGCGCCCCAACCTTTGGGGATCCTAATAAAAAATTTCCTTATGTCTGTGTTTCATTATTGATCATGACACCTTTCGCGTGTGGGCACGTGTGTGGGCACGGGTTTGTTTGCATTTGTGCATTGTGATGCGTGGTGGTTCACTAGTGCACCGTCGATGTTTCAGGGTTAACAGCATCATCGCAAATCTCTTTTCCTCATTATCAAGAGCACTAGCAACGTCGGCACCCCGACATCACTTTACTGACAGTGATTCAGACAGTGTAAAGTTATGATAATGGTTTCAGGCATGAAGAATATATGCTCCCGTATTACCAACCAGAGAAGCTAACACAGGACTTGAACATAGCGAGCTTCCTCAGACAGCCTGTAAAGCTTTGAAAGGAACGTCAGAGAGCCTGAATTACCAGCTTCTCACTTCGCGAGTAAACCAGAGAGTTAATGTGTGCCCGATTCTGTGAAGAACACAACAGCCATCACCTCCGACAATTGAGCAAATCGAATCTGTTTTGGTTTAGCGTATTCACTTTGTTGCCATTAAAGCTATCGTCACCCATTGTACTATATCTGGGACGGCTTTAGGCTCTCCCATAGTCGAGTACTAAGCACTCGAAATCGTTAACCACTTTTTCTAAACACATTCACAAGAAGGGTTGCATTTTTCTCTAAAGTAATAATCAACAGTGGACATCTAGAAGTAAAAATATTGTGAGAAAAAAAACGGCAGAAAATCAAGTATAGGACTGGCGAACGAAATGGCTGTTGCAACAGTGGCTCCTCAAAAAACCTTGAAGCACCACAACGTTTTTATGACGTTTACATCCAGGAAAATTACGCAAAGCCAAGCCAAAGTAAATCTTGGGCCGGTTACGTCCCCTCGTGGTGTCACTGTAGAGAGATATTGAGAGAGAATACAAAAGAACATCGAGAGAGGTCAATGGGGGAGGTCACACTTTGAGGCTCATTGCCTAACGGTAGTGCGCCGCCGCTGATCCCGTATTAGAAACAGACGGTTGGGCTTGAATCGTCCGACTTTGAGGGCTGCTCGAACGAAAACGACATTTCACCACAAACTCGAGAAGATTACGTAGTCTCAGGTACTTGTGTGCGTTTCCCAGTTTACTCACGGGCGCGAGAAATTTTGCGTTTGCTTCAAGCTCCAGCCCTGTAGCCCTCCTTGGCCATCCTCATTTTCTTGGTTCAACTGCTTCTATTCTCATGAAACAGAACTCTACAGGTGCTCATGTGCTACAATTTTGACTCCCTTGTCTCTGTGTGCTGTGGGCACGCGTATCAGTGTGCCTGTATTGGTATCCCTTTATTAGTGTACATGTGTGTGCATGCGTGTGTGTGTTTGTATGTGTGCGTGTGTGTATGTGTGTGCGTGTGTGCGTGTGCGTGTGTGTGCATGTGTGTGTGTGCGTGTGTGTGTGTGCGTGCATGTGTGTGAGCGCGCGCGCGCGCGCGCGCGTGTGTGTGTGTGTGTGTGTGTGCACGCTTCTTTTCCCCAATATGTGAAAATAACTGAAAGGAAAATAAATTGAAGGCAGCCTGCACCACCAGAAGGTACAGCGGGCTAGAAAAAGTCAAACGCAAATGAAGAGGTGAAATGACCCACAGGAACGTTAACAAAATGCCAATTTTTGTAAAAAGTAACAGTAACAAGTGTAAGACCTCATAAATGTGGCATGCAAGTGCAAGCGATCAACCGATCAGGTTTTCAAGAAGCAGCAGGTTGAAATGCATCAACAATGCATTTCTCTACGTTCAGTATTTGGGGTACGCGTGTGTAAGCGTGTGTGCGCACACATACGCATATACACGCATAAATTTGATCATTTTCAAAGGTACTACCACACTTTATTTTGTTGAAGCAAAACTTGCGTTCTCTAAATGATTATGTCACTAAATATTCCCTGTCTCAAAACTCAAAAGAAAGAAGAAAGATACTGCGTGTTTCGACCCCATGAATACTAATGTCCGGAGAAAAAAATAATTATCTTATGAAAGATCACGTCTTGTTTTGATCTGTCTAAAAATGTCATGACTTACTCTCTCTCTCTTTCTCTCTCGCTCTCTCTTTATATATATATATATATATATATATATATATATATATATATATATATATATATATATATATATATATATATATATATATATATATATATATATATATAATGTGTCACGTCCATGTGCCAGCGGCGGCGATACATATATTAGACTAACAAATGTTAGTTTGTCCACTATTGCCTTTGCCTTCAGTCCCATATGACCGGTGGGATCATTCACCTATTCCACTCCAAGGCTCTTACGACTACCGTTCTTACAGGTGTTGGTTATAACGGTTAAGTAGTATTACTAAGTATAATGAATCAATCATTCAATACTTTTTAAGACGTGCCCAGAAACAACCATAAGGTATTTGTGCAGGCGCACGCAAAAATAAAAGTAAAGAAAAAATGAACAATACAATACACTCTCGAGAAAAAAACACACATAAAAAGAGCGAAAACGCACAGTCAAAAAGAATTCAGCGCAAAATGGGAAGAGTAAAATGAAAGATGAGCATCTTAGATTGGCAGTGAAAAATAAATGGGAGTATACACAACTATTTGGAAGGCTTTTTAAAAAACAGAAAAGGGAAGAATCTGCACATTTTGAAAAAGAATGTTAAGACAGTGCAGAGCTGAAATAAAAACAATTACTTTTGACTTTGGAAACTTTTTGCATTCTGTGAAAAGTGGGGGGGAGGATAAACAACAAGAGGGAGGGCAGGGAGGTTAACCAGGCACATGCCCGGTTTGCTACCCTACGCTGAAGGAATGGAAGGGGGCATAAAGATGACAAAGAGAGGAAGGAGAAGAGAACGAGGGAGAGAAAAACAAAAAAAGGAGGATTGTCAGTTAATTGGCTGGCGCGTATGCAGCGGTGGCACTACACAAAAGTTAAAAGTGGTCACGTAGGCCTGTAGTCCTCAAAAAGCACAAGACAGCTTTGACTGCCTTTTGAGCTGATGAAAGGCGATGACGGTGTTCCAGTAGCATCTGCCCAGAGAGTGGCCGATCGTGCAATTGTCGCAATGCGTCCGAAAGCTTCGGTCTTTCAGAGGTGAATCGAGGGCGATGGCATATCAGATGGTCGATGTCTTTTTTGGTGCAGCAGACGTCGCATTCCGCATTGTCGGTCAATCCGATGAGGGTTCTATATGCTTTTGTGAAGGCAACCCCAACCAAAGGCGTCAAAGAAGTGAAGCTTCACGTCGATGAAATCCGGATGGAGGTCGAAGTTCCAGACGAGGGTTTATTTGGTATAGTCTCGTATGTATTATGCTTGGGGTGTTCCACTCCTGCAGACTCAAACTACGTGCCAGGTGACGAAGTTGCTGCGCAGCATCAGTCCTTGACAAAGGAATTGGAAGGGTGTGCTCTTCTTGGTGCGATGTGCGAGCCGCGTTGTCTGCAGAATCAGTGCCACTAATCCCACTGTTGAAAAAGAAAAGGAATAAACGTGTGCAGACTGGTACTGCAAAAGAAGGAGAAGTTAAAAACGAGAAACGGCGTTCGGTCTGGTTTCTTCGCCGATCGGTAGTTTTCTTTTACAACGTGGCTGTTGGGCTCGAATTTCGTGCGTTCCCCGAATACCTTATGTTACCCACCCCGCGGCCGGCGACCCCTCGCCAACAAGGAAGCAGGGCCACCGGAATGCGGGACGATGACTGTCTGCTGGCCACAAAGGACGCGACAACTCCCGTGCCGCTGTCGGGCGCAATTATGGCGCCTTACAGGAGACCAAGCCAGGCTGCAGGCGGCCGGTACACGTGGAAGGTACACGTACGCGTCCGCCGGACAATCTGAATCAGCGGAGGCGACGGCATTGGCGCAGGCGCCAATTCTATTGATGGCCTGTAAGCCCGGCATCGCGGGAATTTACTCGGAGGCGCTTTTCCACGACCTGGCAACACCCGTCATCGACCATTCCGGGAACCGGTGTGAAAGAAACCTGAGTGACGGCGGACAACCGATGAGTGGGCAAGAGGCGGTGGGTCTTCGAGGTTGTGGCGAGGAGAGACACATCTGTGCGTTTTGATTGGACTATAAGAGTGGTGCGTTTTGATTGGACTGTAAGAGTGGTTGAATGGGGGGACAGGGGATAAAACCAGGGGTGCAGGGACAGTGAGGGAGAAGGGAGAAACGAATAAACGTATCTATATCCATATGATGTCGGAGCGGTCGTTTCCTCAAGGTGCCAGCAGATGAAAAGTTCTCGTCTTCGGCTTCCTTGGCGGCAGCAGCAAATGTCGCGCAACAAGCGAGAGGCGAGTGGAAAGAACCAAACGGAACGTAACTGTGGCTGATTGATTTGTGGGGTTGAACGTCCCAAAACCACTATTTGATTATGAGAGACGCCGTAGTGGAGGGCTCCGGAAATTTCGACCACCTGGGGTTCTTTAACCTTTTACTTGCCAATGTTCCAAAATTGGAACATACGAAACCTAATTTTTTATTTCCTCTCCAATATATCGCATATTAAAATTTCATGTTTACGCATACTCATTGATGCTTGTGAAAAACGTAGCAGTTTTAATTTCTATTATGCACCTATGGAGAATTATTAGATAAATTTTTAAAAACAGCCATATTTTGCGCTCCTTGACCACCAGATGTTTGTTGCATTATTCCGCGGGAAAAAGTAATGTTGCATTGAGCAAAGCAGAACTAAAATATCGGCAAATAGTTCGGGATTACGCGGCAATACAATAAAAAAATAACAAAGACAATCTAGTTTTCAGCTTGAGAGTTTTGTGCGGATGTTCCTTTTTTGGAACATTGGCGTTTCACAGTGTCGAAGGCAGCCTAGACGCGCACGAGCGTTTTGCCTCGTTCTCTTTCTTTTTTTGCCTTGTCGATGGCGCCCGCTGTACGGCGCTTGGCAGACACTTGAACATAAACTTTCCTGGGCGTCATTTTGAGTTTGCCAGACACGTGGAAAGAGCAGCATTGAACTACAGTGCCTAGCTGCATCAATCCCTTGAATGTAAGTAGAAAACTACCTTGCGGCTGGTTTTATTTTTGTAGCACTGTGCTTTACACCGCAATAACTTTCGTTGTGGGTCGTAGCACAACGCTTCCTCACTTTAGAGGCAGCAATTGACCTTTTGTTCAGCCTTCCTGATGACGAACGCGAAGGTGCGTCTGTATGCCAATTGCCGCCTGTTGGAGATGGCAATATAACTGACGAGGAGCACGTGAACGAGAACGACTTTTCTGAAGTTGTTCCCGATGATGTTTGTGGGCACGTTGAAGTTATGCAGTGCAGCGATGAAGACGTTGATTCGCCTTCTGCATGTTCAAGTCCTGAGCCACGACGAAAGAAACCAGCGGGGCGGCAATTCGCTGCTGGAAAAAGGACGCAAAGCTTCAACGAACGCTCGGAAAACAAATGCTCCGAAGCGTTCCCATACACCAGTATTGGGTGAACATGCCACGTTTGACAAAACACTTCCAGCGAGAGTCCTCCGTTGTTGCTAGAGGAATTTCCTGATCTTGCAAACATGAGCCCATTTATGCTGTTCAGCAAATTTATTTATCCAGAGTATCTTGGCTCACTGGCTGAACGAACTGCAAGATACGCACCCCAAAAGGGGGAGGAGGTGGATGTCACAGGAGCGGACATAGGTCAGTTTTTCGGCCTCTTACTTTTCAGCAGGTACCACTCCGTTCCGTCTGAGGACTCGTATTGGAGCACTGCAGAAGATCTTTGTGTGCCTATAGTCGCGACAGTGATGGCCCGCAATAGGTTCCGGCCGCTGAAAAGGTTCTGTCATGTTGTTGACAACACTCAGTTGAAAGCAGGCGAAAAAATGGGCAAACTTCAGCCGTTTCACGACGAAATCTCCAAATGTTTCCGCCAGTTTGGATTGTTCAATGAAAGCCTCAGCATCGACGAGTCAATAGTGCCCTATTATGACCACCACTCGTGCAAAATGTTTATTTGCGGTAAACCAATTCGATTTGGGTTTAAAATATGGATGATGTGCTTTTCGAATGGGTACCCCTATGCGATGGAAGTATATTTTGGGATGAACGTGAAGGACGACAAGACACCTCTCGGGATCAGGGTTGTTAGCAATATGGTATCGGTCCTGGAAGCGCCCGAACATCACGAAGTCTACTTTGACAACTTTTTCACTTCGCACGGCCTCTTGACGAAACTGGCTGACCAGGGGATTCGAGCGACAGGGACTGTGCGAGATACAAGAACCGGTGGTTGTCCACTGAAGAGCTTGAAAAACATAGGAAAGGAAGAAAGAGGATCTTTCCACTTGAAGTGTGACGGGGCAGTCTGCGCATGCAGGTGGAATGACAATGCAGTCGTCACAGTTTCTTCTAACCACCTCAGCCACGAGCCTGTTGGAAGTGCGAAACACTCCTCATGACGCCCAAACAAATAGATGGACATTCTTCAACCATAATTGATCAGAAAATACAATGAGGGCAGGGGCGGAGTAGATGTGATGGACCGCCTTCTCGGAAGCTATCGACCGAGACTGAGGAGCAAGAAATGGTGGTGCAAACTTTCCAGAAATGGTTTGAACATGGCTGTCGTCGCAGGATGGCTCCTCCACTGCGAGCTTCACAAGAGTAGTGATGCCGCCATGACGCACATCGCCTTTCGGCGGGACGTCACCATGTCCTTGCTGCAGCTCAAGCAGAAACTCACTGTAAGACCTGGACCCTGGGTTCATCTGACACATGAAAACAGAAAAACTGATGGCCACTACATCATCTCAACGACTCAGGGAAGGTGCGCGGAATGCAAGAAGAATACAACGAATCAGTGCCAGCAGTGCTAAAAGCGGCTGCACGAAAAAGGCTTTGCCGCTTACCACGGTTTGTGCTTTGCTCACTGTAATACAGCAAATAGTATGAAAGAAGAAATTTTCATAAAGTGTTATTATAAATATTTATACTTTTCAGAGACATCGTATGACGCTAAATATTATTCTTCAGTTATCCTGAATAAGGAAACCCGACTGAAAAGTCAATAAAAGTTGTTCCAGAGAAAATGTGTGTTTTGCATATGGGAAATGCCAATGTTCCAAAAATGGAACATGCGAAAAAACATGCTTAGTCATTGTGAATGTGGCTGTATTTTTGATGATAGGTAATTTAGAAGGCCAATGCAAATTATCAACATAAATTTTAGTTTTTTTCCTATTGCTTCATAGTTCGGCATTTAAAAGGTTAACGTGCACCCAAATCTGAGTACACGGGCCTACAACATTTCCGCCTCCATTGGAAATGCAGCCGCCACAGCCGGGATTTGATCCAGCGACCTGCGGGTCAGCAGCCGGGTACCTTAGCCACTAGGCCACCGTGGCGGGGCCCTTTACAACGTGGTGCCGAAACCCCTCGTGCGGACACGTCTCCTTCATCGCCCGACTCGAGGGGACCTTCTACTCGACCGCGTTGTTTTGCGGGCGGCGAGGACTGCAACGAATCGTTCCTGATTGGCGTAGACCGGACTAGACTCCAACACCGGATCCTATGGATCGCCTCAAGACCAAGCGCTCCGCTCGACGAGCCCAGAACACCAAGCTCCTGCACCAAGCTCCTACCACGGACAAGCCCAAACTCACAGGTATTTAGACCGTTTGTCAGCGAGCAACAACGAGCTCTCGAAGATCAATGATGCGCTCGAGGAGCACGTAACGGACGAGGAGCTCGAAGCTGAGTATATAGCAGCAGCAGAGTATAACGACGAAGCTATAAGCATGCTCGCTGAGGTTCACTGCAAGATAGATGGTTTGCGACATGCAGACAGTACAGCAGCGGCTGCTCCTCAGAACGCAAACATATCACCATCTGACATGCCAACCGCAATTGGCCCAAGGCTGCTGAACCTTGGCATGCCAACATTTAGAGGTGATATACATGAATGGTCGGCTTTCTGGGAGCAGTTTGAGCAAACTGTCCACCTGAACAACGCTTTGTCAACTATGACGAACTTCTATCTACGTCATTATCTTGCGGGTGAAGCGGCAGCTGCGATATGTGGTTTTCCGACTTCCGAAGCCTGTTATGGAGACGCCATCGAGTTATTGAAGGAACGCTTCGGAGATCGAAAACGCATCGAGCAACACCACCTAGCAGAGCTTCGCAATCTACCTCACATCAAGTCGGGAAGCGACGTCCGCAGCCTTAGGCGACCTTACGATGGTGCGCAGCCGAATATCCGTTGTCTAACTGCACTAAATGTTCCTACGCTTAGCTTTTCCGCTATGCTGATTGACATTTTACAGAAAGCCCTACCGTACGACATCATTTTGGCCTACACACGTGCAAAGCGCAGTGAGGCACTAAGAGAAAACGGGTCTGCTGCCAATGTCTTTGAGCCAAGCGTGGCAGCTGCTACATCTGATGCGGAGTTAAAGGAGCTGCTCAACTATACACGTATAGAGCTAGAAAGTCGGGAGCAGTGCAAGCCCTTTAATGACCGACTGCTGGATGACCGCGCACAGAGGACTCGAAGCGGCAGCACCAGCATGGCTTCCGTACTACACAGCACATCGAGCAGCTGGGGTGAGTGTTTTTTCTGCAAGTCGAAGAAACATGGCACCCGCGCTTGTGACGCGAACCTTCCCATCGATTCGAAGAAAGAAATGCTTGCGAAAGACAACCGCTGCTATCGATGCACATCCCGAGGACATCAGGCACGTTCTTGCCGCGTCAAACTCACCTGCTCGAGTTGCCACGGGAGGCACGCATCAAGTATGTGCGACCCCGCACTATACATCGAACCAAACAGCGACACCTTCTCGTCCAGTTGACTCCTCCGGCAGCACAGTAAGAATGGTGTCGTCACAATCAGTTATGCTGTGTGAGAAGGATTCGCTGAGCGCGGCCACAACAAATCACAGTGAAGTATATTTACAAACGTTTCGTGCCTTTGTCATCATAAACGGTAAAACAAGGTATGTGCGAGGGATTCTCGACTGAGGGAGCCAGCGATCTTTCGTCACGGAAGATCTCGCCAATACAATACACCTACAGATGCTGGGAGAAACTCAAATTGCGCTGAATACGTTTGGCTGTTCATCACCAAGTACTGTGGAAAGACTTCAAGTGGTGGAAGTTCCTCTGCGTAGCCAACACAGTTCTGACACCTGCACGGTGCGAGCAATCGTTGTTCCAGATATATGCCACGATATTGCTTCCCCGAAAGCTGACAGCCATTTCGTTCAGAACCTGCGTCTTGAAGGCAAGGTCATTGCGGACGAAAAGAAGTTTGATGCGGAAACGGAAAATAGCCCCAGCTTGTTGATCGGTGCTGACCACCTCTGGCAAATCATGTCGGGACGCATCGTCAAAAGTGCAGAAGTTCCAGGACTGGTAGCAATAGATACAGCTTTCGGATGGACGCTACAAGGACCCAGTCACCAAAAAGCCTTTTTTGACTGCAGCTGTAGCCTAATGGTCTGCGTTCTGAAAGTACAAGCAATGGCTGATGACGAATCAGCCTCGCAGATCTTGCAATACTTTTGACAACTAGAAGCAATGGGCATCGCAGATTCAACGGCACCTTCCTCCCATGAGTCCGTTGCACGATTACATGAAACCATTAGCAAGAAAAGCGACAGATACACAGTGGCGTTGCCTTGGAAGGAAGATAAGAAACCGCTCCTAGGGAACAACCGCGAAATCGCGCTATCGCGTCTACAAAGAATAACATGGAGGCTATCAACGATGGAAGGAATGTTGCTGCGATATGACAAAGTAATCCGGCAATACCTGGAGTTGGGTCACGCGGAAGTGGTGCTTAAAAATACTCCTCGGGATTGAGATCACACCATATATTATATGACACATCGGGAAGTAATAAGAGAGGAATCGTTAACTACCAAACTGCGTGTAGTGTTCGACGCATCGTCATACACCCAAGGTGTACCATCCCTTAACGACTGCTTGAATAAAGGAGTGAATCTCAATCCAGAATTGCTGCAAGTCCTTCTTCGCTTTCGGTGGTACCCTGTCGCCATCAATTCCGACATCGAAAAGGCATTCTTACAAATAGATATACAGGAGACGGCCCGAGATGCATTCCGGTTTTTCTGGTTTGACTCTATTTCTATAAACCAACACCGTAAGCTCGTCGTATGGCGCATGACACGGGTACCGTTTGGATCAACATCAAGCCCTTTCTTGCTCATGGCAACTATTCACTACCACTTAGATAACGCATGTGAAGACAAAGAGCTCGCTTCCACATTATAGAAGGCATTTTATGTCGACGATTTATTGGTGGGTGCGGAGACATTCCATGAAGGTCGGTGCATCTATGAGCAGTCGAAAGCAATTATGAAAGATGCTGGCTTGAGGCTCAGAAAGTGGAAAACCAATGACCATCAGCTGCAGAACATTTTTGACAACCAGAAGGAGCAAGTAGAAGGAGCATCCGGAGAAGCAGCTGCGGTCTTGGGAATGCAATGGGATATAGGAAATGATTACTTCAAAGTTTCTTCCAAGTCGGTGGCCCAGTATTTAGTGGCTGGCCAGCTCGACACGAAACGTACCCTACTGAAGGTTGCTTCTCGAATTTATGACCCGCTTGGCATTCTATCGCCATTCACCATCACTGCGAAGCTTTTGTTTCAACGCCTTTGGCTTTTAGGCCATTCCTGGGATAAACAATTGCCTGCGGAGATGAAGACGCAGTGGGCAGCCTGGTGTGCCGATGTAATACAGCTCAGCCACATAAGGATTCCGCGTTGCGTGAGAGACGAACTGCATGGAGCACTTAAAGAGGCTGAACTGCATATATTCGTCGACGCCAGCCTGAAGGCTTATGGAGCATGTGCCTATTTGAGAGCATTTGATGAAGGTGGAAACTCCGCTTTTAAGTTAACTCCAGTAAAAACTGCTACAAGGCGTGTGTAGGGTACCCTGTGCTCTAAATCGTTACCCCCTTTTTCTAAACCCCCCCACCAAACTCCGCTACCTCTCTCATAGTAGCGAAGTCAAGAGTGGCACCTATTAAGACGTTAAGGTTTCCAAAGCTCGAGCTTATGGCCGCGGTAGTGGGAGCCAGATTGCTAAAATACACTTGCTCCTCGTGCGATTTCAAGCATTTCAATTGCGTCATGTGGACTGACTGCATGATCACACTGAGCTGGATCCGCGTCAACTATAGCAAGTTGAGTCAATTTGTAAAGCACAGAGTGTTTGAAATAACGCAAATTACTGAAAAAGCGTTATGGCGCTACTGCCCTGGCGAAGACAACCCGGCGGATGTACTGACTGGAGGCATACTGATAAGAACTCTTCGTGCACGTCGCTATTGGTGGCATGGACCTGAATGGTTGTCCCAGCCAAAATCAAGCTGGCCTTCAGAACCTAACCAGTACAAACCGATAAACGAAGAGGCAGACAGTGAGACGCAACATCTTTTCTTGAAGCGTCATCCAGGAATTTACACCCGGTGATCGATATAAGGAAGCATAGCGACCTGCAGAAGCTCTTGCACGTCACCGCCTGGGTCTTTTGCTTTGAGGATCGAGGCCATGGACTTCAAACTTCACTCAGCAAAATGATTTCGGCACGGGAGCTAAGCAAGTCTGAAATGTTTTGGGTCCGATATGTTCAGCTGGAAGTATTCGCCAACGACGTCGAACAACTGCAGCTTGGACACCCACTCCCCAAACAGTCTAGGCTGATAGATCTTCAACTTTTCTTGGACCAAAACAGACAACTTTGGCTTGGCGGACGACTCGAGAGAATGGACGCCACATATGACAAAAAAAATCCTGTCATACTGCCACAGAAACATCCTTTCAAGTCTCTGGTGGTGATTGAGGCTCACTGCAGAGCTTTGCATGGTGGTGTGGCAAACACTATGATGCAAATACGACAGCGGTATTGGATCATCCGCGCTCGACAAGAAGTCAAGTGAATCATCAACAAATGCTTTCTCTGCCAAAGGTACAATGTGAAACCTGGGAACGTGCAATATGCGCCGATTCCTAAAGACCGTCTTCTATCGTCACGGCCATTTGATGTAGTAGGATTGGACTTTGCAGGTCCACTATATATAAAGCAACATGAGCTACATGGTGACACATCAAAAGCTTATATCCTGCTGTTCACCTGTGCGACCACTAGAGCAGTATACCTTGAACTGACGAGTGCGATCTCGACCAGCGCCTTCTTGCTAGCGTTCCGGAGGTATCTTGCTCGCAGAGGAGTACCCACAACAATATACTCAGATAACGCTCTCGCCTTCAAGAGAGCGTCACGGGACCTCAGAACATCTGGAGTGTCGTGAAGAGCTCTCCATTCGCATCTTTTCTGCTGAACTACCACATAGAGTGTAAGTTTTGTCGTGCCAGGTGCATCTTGGTGGGGCGGTTGGTGGCAGAGGCTTGTTAGGACTGTCAAGTCATCGTTGCGCAAGGTGATGGGAAAAATCAAGCTCAGCAGCGAACAAGCTAAAACGATGCTACTAGAGGTAGAAGCGGTTATTAATTCAAGACCACTGACCTACACGTATACGGATGCTAAAGAGCCCTCTCCGATATGTCCAGCGCATTTTTTTGTTGGACGTTCATTGTTAGCGCCTCCGAATCAGAGCAACAATAACTACGATGCCATCAGTGCTCAAGCTGGTCGAATAGACATCAGCAAAAAGTTGAGATACCAACAGAAGATGATGGATCATATGTGGATGCAATGAAAAAAAGAGTATTAATTCGAACTACGGGCACTTCACCTATACCCAGCTCAACCAAGCAACTGCCTCCGAGTAAATGACGTGGTGATAATCGAAGAGTCTGGTATTTCTAGAGGAGTTAGGCCCCTTGGGCGTATCACAGACATTTACCCTGGACACGATGGAATAATATGAGCTTGTCAAATGAAAGCTCAAGACGGGAAGATTTTCAGAAAACCGGTACAGAAATTGTACAGACTGGAATTGAGCGACGCTACTGGGGGGTGGGAGTATGTTGAAAAAGAAAAGGAATAAACGTGTGCAGACTAGTACTGCAAAAGAAGAAGAAGAAGTTGAAAACGAGAAACGGCGTTCGGTCTGGTTTCTTCGCCGATCGGTAGTTTTCCTTTACATCACAATGGCAAGAAAGCCACTTAAACTTGACCGCGTGGCCTGTTTCTGTGACGTGGTGAACAAGCTTCAAAACTTCGTAAGTTAATTGTTCATGGCAACCTCGTCGAAGGACTGACTGCATGCTCTGTAGGGCTGGTTTTGAGTCGGAAAACACAGCCCATTTACTCGGTCTTTGGGATTTGATGTACTCTAGGGCGCCACGCAAAGCCGGAAGTTCTGCCGCCATAGACGTAGTGACATGTGACAGTTTGATTCGCAGAGTGATTCCTCTAGCTAGAATCACCACCCCACCACCAGAACCAGACGCTGTGGTTCAACCATCGGTGTATATGTGCACGTGGTTGTTGTACATTTCGTGCAGAAGGCTCAAGATCAATTGTTTTAGCGGTGATGAAGGCAAATTTGGTTTTTTCTGTATTCCTGGAATTGAAACACGTACTTGTGGAAGTGCCAGGCACCACGGAGGATACACCAGTTTCTCAGCAGGCCCAAAACCTGACGTAAACGAAGCACGATGAGCACAGACAATTGCACTAAATTTCGTGCGGGGCCTCTCAGTAGCGAGGGTTGCCAAGTGGTCCCAAGGATTCCTAGCATGTTGCCTGATGTACGTACGCATCGTTTCAATGGTGATGTGCGTCATGATCGAGTAGTCCTGTGCAATGGCAATTGTTTCAGCTGTCGATGCGCAGCGGGGTAAACCAAGACATATCCTAAGCGCTTGGGCTTGAATATTTTGGATTGTGCGCAAGTTCGTTTTGAACGTATTAGATAGAACAGGTAGGCTATACCGCAGGAATCCACTAAATAGTACCTTGTACAGCTGTAACATAGACTGGACAGACATTCCCCAACTTTTCCCAGCAAGAAACCTGAATAAATGACAAATGGCAGTCAGCCGCTTTTTCACGTAGTTTACGTGGGGTGTCCAAGATAGGTTTCGGTCGATTACGGCTCCCAAGAACCTGTGACTCCAGCTGCATGGCACCAACTGCCCGTTAATTGATACGCCGTAATCAGACATTGGTTTTCTGGTGAAAGCCACGACAGCACACTTCTCACTTGCGATTTCGAGCCCTTGTTTGCGTAAGTGGTACGATGTCACTGATGCTGCCTTCTGACGTCGAGTGCGAAGTTGAAGTCGAGTCACACCTGATGTCCACACACAGATGTCATCAGCATAAATGGAAAGTCGTACACTGCTTGGTTGCTTGCCAACTAGTTCAATGAGTGTTACGTTGAACGGCGTCGGGCTTAGCACTCCGCCTTGCGGGACTCTTCGGCTGCAGTTATACTCGGGTGTCGGGCCATTCTCTGTATGCACGTGAAATGATCTATTCTGTAGGTAGCTCTGAACCCACGTATATACCCTGCCACCGAGTCCCACTCCTTCTAGTGAAAAGTGGAGGGTTAAAAAAAGTTGGCAGGTACATGAAATGATCAATTCTCTCTAGTTAACTTACGCGCAGTCTGAAAATTCGCACAACTGAAAAATAAAAGGCACATATATTATACCGTGACCTAGCTCGTTTTCAAAGAAATAACAAGTCTGCGCGATTTAGTCAGCAGGGAAGTGATGACTATAATAATAATCTCATACTCTTCGAAAGAGATCTTGAGAAATTTTTTGCGAAACAATACTTTAAATACTAATAAACTTTTTGTAGACTCGTTCAAAAGCGTCGCTGCCATATTTAACAATGCCATTCTAGATCACAAAGACATACTGAAGTTGAGGAAGATATCTTGCAGTGTACAGATGGCTGTAGAAGAATAGATTCTACAAACGCAGCAGAGAGAACGAAAGCCTCGTGTGGCAGCACGTTTAGTGTGAACTGAAAATCGAGCATACTATAAAAAAGTTTGACAATATACAGAACTCGTTTCCGCTGATAATTTGTAAAAGAGCATTTATTCTAACTCGGCCACATCTCTGCGTACTGCTATCAAAAAGAACTCCAAGAATAATTAATTCATAAACCTTACATGAGGACATGGTATTGACAGAGTAAGAACATGACGCGATGGATATTTTGCGACATATACTCATGGATTTGGTCTTAGAGGTAATCGAAAAAATGTTAGTGTTCTCACACCTATTAGAGGAATAACACAAGTATGATTGCAGCAATTAATAGAAAGAATTAAGCCAGTGAATTTCCTTAAACATATGATGTCAGCATACAAGAGAAAAGAAGAATTAGGAATTTGAAAAGGAATATTTTTAACGTGAATTAGGAATTAGAGTGGGCCTGATACCGACCCGTGATGGACTTCACTATAAACGCTTTGTACAAGGAAAACGTGTCGGCAACTATAACAATATAACATATTTAGGCAGATAGCTGTGCAGGAGATTCACAAGAAAGGAATCAACGTCAAAACTTCCAAATTTAACTGAAAACAATGAATGGCTAACTACGTCAAAAGCCTTGCTCACGTCATAGTAGACTACATCAACCTGTCCTTTGTGAAAAATAGAAGAAGTATGGGTCATGGAACTATCAAGATTTGTGGTAGTTGAGCGGCCACAGAGAAACCTGTGTTGATTAAGATTTCATTGATATGGAGGGTTTAGCGTCCCGAAACCACTATATAATTATAGGAGATGCCATAGTGGAGGCCTCCGGAAATTTCGACCACCTGACGTTATTTAACGTGCACCCAAATCTGAGCACACGGCCTTAAAGCATTTTCACCTGCATTGAAAATGCAGCCGCCGCAGCCAGGATTCAATCGCGTGAACTGCGGGTCAGTAGTCGGGTACCTTAGCCACAAGACCACCGCGGCGGGGCCATGTGAAGAGCCAGGCAAAAGAACTTTGATGTGGCACACAGCAGAAAATCGGGCAATAATTAGAAACCTCAGTTTTGCAGCTTGACCTAGATACTGGATAAACTATCACAGTTTTTCACATGCTGGGAAATGGGGAAGTGTTCCATAGTTAAGAAATATTTCTGTCAGTACTAGGGTAAATATACTACCATAAGCTTTTTTATGGTGGAAGGGATGGTATCTTGGCCACACCACAAGGACGGTTTTAATCATCTAGCAACAGACCACACACACACACACACACACACACACACACACACACACACACACACATATATATATATATATATATATATATATATATATATACATGGGAATGAAGTGTATACCTAGGGGCTCGTTTTTCCGTGTTTTTACACAATATTAATGAGATCTAACAGACAGTAATGCCAAGGAATGTACAGGGAAGTTATTAGAACCAATGGAATGTAAATAAGAAAAGAGAAATGTGGGTGAAAAAATAACCAGCCATGAGCAGGAATCGAACCTACGACCTTCAAACCTACGCGTTCGATGCTCTATTCACTGAGCTATCACAGCGGTCTTCCCTCCATCCACTTTTTTCGGTTGATATGTGAATTTAGAAGTAGAAGTGTCAGTCAGCGCCATCTATAAGCCAAGCGACGAGTGTGAAACACTCTTTTACGCGCATGTGTGGCGTCACGGGATGGCAGCTGACCAATAGTCCCTCGTATACAACCTAACGGCACCAAGTCTGCCAGTACGAGACCTTCGTTAATGAATAAGGGGAAGAAGTGTATACCTAAGGGCTCGTTTTTCCATGTTTTGACACAATATGAATGAGATCTAACAGACAGTAATGCCGAGAAATGTGCAGGGGAAGTTATTAGAACCAATGGAATGTAAATAAGAAAAGAGAAAAGTGGGTGAAATATATATATATATATATATATATATATATATATATATATATATATATATATATATATATATATATATATATATATATATATATATATATATATCTTGTAACGGGGTTTATTTGCAGAGCAGAACGCAGAAGGCCAAGCAGTCAGCAGGGTCCGGCCAAGCGCAGCAAGCACGAGCTCAGGCTGATGGCGATGCCTCTGAGGCGCCGAGAAATGCCGCTGAGGCCCCTCTTCTTCACTACAATCGCCCTCCGCAGAAAAAGACGCCATCCTGGCGGATTAGGGAGAAGAAATGACTAATGGGTCATAATATGGCTTGAGGCGAAAGACGTGGACAGTGTCACGGCCGCGGTAGCGTAGGTCTGTGGATGGGATGATGGGCTCCACGATATAGTTGACAAGTGATGTTTGCTCTACAACGCGGTATGGCCCGGTGTATTTAGGAAGAAGTTTTGCGGAGCGGCTAGGTGCAGTAGCAGGTGCCCGAAGCCATTTCAAAGAACCAGGTGGAAAGTTTGGAGCCGAACGGTCCCCAGCCAGGCGGGATTGCTGCTGCCACTGGTCCTCGGTAGAAATAGAGCGGGCAAGCTGGCGGCATTCTTCAGCATATCGAGCAGCTTCGGACATAGTTGTACTTTCGGACTCATAAGGTTTATATGGGAGAATAGTGTCTACTGTATTTGAAGGTTCTCGTCCGTACAGAAGAAAGTATGGCGAAAACCCAGTTGTAGTTTGTACGGCAGTATTGTACGCGTAGGTGACGAACGGGAGAACTTGGTCCCAATTTGAATGATCAGAGGCGACGTACATCGGCAGCATATTGCCAAGAGTACGGTTGAAGCGCTCCGTCATGCCATTCGTTTGAGGATGGTACACTGTACCTGTGTGGTGCACGATTCGGCATTCGTTGAGTAATGCCTTCAAGGCGTCAGAAAGGAAGGCACGGCCTCTGTCACTTAAGAGCTCGCGAAGGGCACCGTGACGCAGAATGAAACGTTGCAACGGAATCGCTCCAACGTCACGGGCTGTGGCAGTCGGCAGCGCGGCTGTTTCGGCATAGCGTGTCAGATGGTCTATCGCAACAATAATCCAGCGATTACCAGCTAGAGTTGATGGTAGTGGTCCGTAAATGTCAATGCCGACGCGATCAAAAGGTCGACTAGGACAAGGAAGAGGTTGTGACGGGTAGACTTGCCCAGAAGGTAACTTTTGTCGTTGGCACTGAGCACACGAGCGAATGAATTTTCGCACGTAGATATACATGCCACGCCAATAAAATCTGAGTCGAAGCCTAGCGTATGTCTTGAAGAGGCCTGCGTGGGCGCACTGTGGGTCTGCGTCAAAAGCTTCACAGATAGCAGCTCGAAGATGGCGGGGTATCACAAGGAGACACTTGCGACCGTCAGAAAGGTAGTTGCGTCGATAAAGAAGATCATCCCTTAGGCAAAAGTTGCTAGCCTGGCGGCGGAGAGCGCGAGACGGCGAAGGAGTGAGAGGATCAGAAAGAATGCTTATGAGGCCACTGATCCAGGGATCCTTTCGTTGTTCCACAGTCATGTTGCGCAAGGCGGATGACGCAAGTGCAGGCTCGAGGGAAGAGAGGCAAACACCTTCATTCGATATGGGTGATCGAGAAAGGGCATCGGCGTCCGTGTGCTTATGACCGGGTCTGTAAATAACGCGGATGTTGTATTCCTGAAGTTTGAGCGCCCAGCGAGCAAGTCGTCCGGAAGGGTCTTTAAGTGTGGATAGCCAACAAAGGGCGTGGTGGTCAGTGACGATGTCGAATGCGTGACCATACAGGTAGGGGCGAAATTTTCCAAGGGCCCAAATAATAGCTAAACAGTTTTTCTCGGTCACGGAGTAGAGTTAGCCTCAGCTTTCGTCAAAGTCCGGCTTGCGTAGTTGACGACATATTCATCACACCCTGCCTTTCGTTCCGCGAGCACAGCGCCAAGTCCAACACCACTGGCATCAGTATGAACCTCCGTGGGAGCGGCAGGATAGTAGTGGCGGAGGATGGGTGGTGAAGTTAGCAGGCGGCGTAGTTTGGTGAACGCGTCGTCGGATGCTGGTGACCAGGTGGAAAGGTCCTTGTCGCCGCTAAGAAGGTCCGTAAGGGGCGCACATACAGAAGCAAAGTTTCTAATAAAGCGTCGGAAGTATGACGACAAGCCGACAAAACTTCTAAGTTCCTTTAAGTTCTTTGGCTTCGGAAAATCGGCGACTGCTCGAAGCTTGGTGGGGTCGGGAAGTATGCCGTCCCGCGATACGACGTGGCCAAGAATGGTGAGCTGCCGGGCACCAAAACGACACTTCTTGAGGTTGAGTTGAAGGCCGGCGTCAGTGAGGCGTGTGAGGACGTGCTCGAGACGATTTAAATGGGTGTCGAAATCGGTGGAAAAGACAACTACGTCATCGAGGTAGCATAAACATGCGTTCCAGTTGAGGCCTCGTAAAGTAGTGTCCATCATTCTTTCAAAACTGACCGGAGCGTTACAAAGGCCGAAAGGCATAACGGTAAATTAATATTGCCACGTTCCATTTCCCAAGTTTTTGTTATCGTCCCAAAACACCACATGATTCTCAGCGCAAACCACGCCTGCAGTTTTCTAGAAGGTTCCGGACTGTAGTAGATCATTTCGATAAGATCACGCCCACTGTGCGAACGGTACACATTGTTCTGGAACCTACACCACCGCCAGCGATAACGCTAGAACATTCGACGGCAAGAGTATAAATGCCGACGCGCTTCGCCGCTTGTCAGTTGTTGTTGATCGAAGGCCGACGCGGCGTTCGCCGCTATCAGTCCGAGACTGCTATCTGTGCAAGACTGCTGCTGTAATTAGACTTTCCCTTTACCGGGCACAGGTTCGCCCAAATAAACAGTTGAATCCCAACACGAAGTTTCCTGTCTTCGACCACGTCACGACCCCGTGACAATATAATCCATCAGGTGTGACAAATGCTGTTTTCGGTCGGTCAGATGCTTCCATAGGTACTTGCCAGTATCCAGACCGTAAATCCAGCAAAGAGAAGTATTCTGCTCCCTGCAAACAGTCAAGGGCGTCGTCTATTCGCGGTGACGGGTAAACGTCCTTACGGGTGATCTTGTTTAAACGTCGATAGTCCACACAGAACCGAATGACGCCGTCCTTCTTCTTAACAAGAACGACCGGTGACGCCCAGGGACTGTTAGAAGGCTGTACAATACCCCGCTGGAGCATGTCAGCAACCTGGTCGTCAATAACACGGCGCTCTGACGCTGAGACTCGGTAGGGGCGCTGTCGTAGAGGCGTATGGCTTCCTGTGTCAATCTTGTGAAATAACTTGTAACGGGGTTTATTTGCAGAGCAGAACGCAGAAGGCGAAGCAGTCAGCAGCGTCCGGCCAAGCGCAGCAAGCACGAGCTCCTGCTGATGGCGATGCCCCTGAGGCGCCGAGAAATGCCGCTGAGACCCCTCTTCTTCACTACAATGTATATATATATATATATATATATATATGTAATATTGCCTTGGGCTGGTGACTATCTGAGTGCTAGGGTCTGAGGCCTTATAAACGGAGGAAAAATTCGTGGCGAAAAAGTTAGTGATGGTATGCACTTCGACATCCAAGTCCAGTAGCCTTAAGGGCTCCTCACTTTTGCTTCACTGTTTGCGTACATACTTCCAAAACTTGGCTTGCTGGCCTGTTAGAACAATTTTTGCCTGATAATTGGATACATGAACGCTAGTCGGTTTTATATGGGCGTTTAGAGAGATTTCCAAGAAACTTGACTCTTCCTTCCACTTGCTGAATGGAGCATATTTAGTCTTTTTGTGAGCGCGACCTTTATGCTTCAGTGCACCTAATGGTTCAGGGGAAAACCAGTGGGCATATTGATTGATGATGTTTAGGTTTATACTGCGGAACAAAATTACGCATGCTACTTAACACAAGCTCCGTGAACCCCTGAACTTGTTCATCAACATTTGGTATGTCAGTAACATGTAACCAATCAACAGTTGACAAATAAAGATGGAAGCCCCTGTAGTCACCTCTCTTGAAAGGAAATCTTGGAGACTGTGGAAAATGACTACCATAGCTCTTTGTTTCGGCACATACAGGTA
This sequence comes from Rhipicephalus microplus, assembly GCF_043290135.1. NCBI lineage: Eukaryota > Metazoa > Arthropoda > Arachnida > Ixodida > Ixodidae > Rhipicephalus > Rhipicephalus microplus. Next base: position 43,191,282 of record NC_134706.1, read on the forward strand.
CTATTTCATCGAATGGTTGGTGGAATTTGTCAGTAAGACCAAGAGATATGTCGAAGCGATAAAGTTCAACAGGTTCATCGTTTGACAGGCTAAGACAGTGTATGTGCAATTGACGACTGTGTTATGTTGCAGAGGGGAATTAAGCGGCGAAAAATTCAAAAGCAGGCTTCAAGTTTTCTCAATGGGAACATTATTATCAGAAAAAGTAAGCCTGCTCCGGTCAATTCCAGGTGCATTGAAGTCACCCAGAACAATAATTTTGTGCCCGCTATAAAGTGGTATGACGTGTTCAATAGAAGACTTGACATTGTAAAACACGTGGGAAGAATGCTGGGTGGTAAATATAATCATCGAATCAAGAATATGCCATGGCAGTCAAAGCTGATTTCTATCCAGATAAATTCATTGTAAGAATCAAGGCAGTTTCGCCTAATGGATTGCAGTTAACTGACAATAGCAACCAGCGCGCATCCGCCTTTCTGTTTGGTTGCACTGAAATCTCAGTCGCTGCGGATATTACTGAACGTCGGAAGGGAAAAAATCAGATGAGGACATTTCGAAGAGCAGCCAGGTTTCAGTAATGGCAACAATAGCCACGTTACACCAGGCACTAGCTCAGACGAATGAGGCATGTCGTCGAGCAGCACCCCACGAAAAGGCTTGAAGAGGCATCCCAGAGTCTACATTGTAAGAGATCCTTCAAGTGCTGTAGTGTCTGCTCGTCGGCCTCGATGTAGAACGAAAAATAGGTCACAAATTTAGTTTGAAGGCACCGGAAAGAGATGGGAGACAGATCCATTGAAATTAACGTACTTGTTATAATAGGTTATATATATATATATATATATATATATATATATATATATATATATATATATATATATATATATATATATATATATATATATATATATATATATATGGCATAGTTCAAGAGTATTTGTGTATTTGTGAAGTTAGAAATTTAGAAGACAGGAAAGTGCAACCGAAATCAAAAAGTAACTTTTTCAGCTTGCAATCGAAACTTCTCAAAGACCCAACTATACTTTTTGCGATGACCAAGAAAGGCGCTGGGGCTCGTGCATACATGTGGGCATCTATACGTCGAGGAAGAGGAGCAGGAAGAAGAGGCTCAGAATATAACTGCTGGCACAGGATCGGGTGCTGTCTTGTCTTGTCTTGTCGCCTAGAAGATCTTGGCTCATGCCCACAAGGGGGATTGGCCACACTGTACCTTACAATACATATTTTTTGTACAACGATTGCTAAAAAAAAGAGAGAGAAATTAGATAAGAACAATTCCACTTCTTCTTTTAATTGAAACTCCCCAACTAAATATTGCTATTGCACGCACTGCGCATCGCTACATTATCCTCAGCAGCCCTCAGCCAACACGAACCGCGCGAACACATACGTTCATGGACTCACAACCTGTGAACCTGGGAACATAGCTGCCAAACCTTTGGATGCTGTGTCTGAGAACATATGCTGTCAACAGCTTTATAATTCTTTATTCTTTTATTTGTTGGCGTGTGCTAGCTGTTTGCCACGTGAAATATCAATTTGGTTCCCTGGCTGATCTTCAACTCCCAGATGCCTTCAACATACCGTTGGTATTGTATAAGCATCTCCGAAAAAAAAGCAATAAAAACAACAACGTTGCCATTCAGGCTGTATACAAGCCTCAGTCGACGTAAACCGCGGGTGATTTATGGCCTTTTCCAAGCCGCTGTGTGGCGCGTTGTTTCTAACTTCCATTCTCTCAGATGCGCGGAAAAATATCAATGTTATTGGCGGCTGTGGCTTCTGTTCTTGCTCTCGTTGTTGTTTTTTCTCGCAAAATAATCGCAGAGAAAGCCCGTTTTGTGGGTTCAATATAGTAGTACCGGCTTCGTCACTTCGCGAGAAATATACGGTTATCACTCAAACCCACCGGCAACACGAGTTTAGACGTGCTGTTGTATGGGCCGTTCTGAGCATATAGAAATACTGCGAGGAAACTGCAAATGCTGACAAGAAGAGACGCAAACTAGAACTCGAGCGGAGTATATTAACCCTCTATTGCAAGAAACATGAAAAACTCATTTTTAAATATTATTTTTTTCAGCTTTTATTATTGATTGAATGAACCTAAACGTGTACAAAAGTTTGAGAGTTATATTGGCTGCGTTAATAAAGATACAGCTTTGTGCCAAATATGGCACACTATAAAGATGTTGGAGTGTTCTAGCTGCCATGGGTGACAAACACAGCACCGTAGAAGGTTGTCTTCGTAGCGCGATGTGCGGAATGAAGTGAAACAGTTGTTTGCTGCCTTCAGGCACGTATGCATATTGTTGCACTTCCTGCATCTTACTACCGTTTTCTTCGTGCGTGATGGCCGCTTACATCTTTGTCTTTTCCAATTCTGGCCAGTTGCTGGTTTGGTCAGATCAGGCGTCTTTAGGGGGGATCGGTGCAGCCGGTCTACGTGCTTTTTTTTGGCTTGAACCTAGAACTTGGTGTCTTCTCTAGAAGGCCTCCCTGGCCGCTTTGGTGAGGCACTTGTTGGGTGAGGTAAGGCATTCTGCAGTTTCTGTTATGAATTGAGCCAGTAATAGTATTTCTTTCTTCCCAAGCTGCTCCTGTACCCTCCTGTACAGTATTCATGCTGCTACTACCGATAAGTTTAGTTTATGCGTGAAATCTCGAAAGTGCCACTTCTTCGACCGGATATGCATGCAATAAAGTACAAGCAGTGAGTCCAGCTGGTCGACTGCACCCATGTCTGCTATAGACCTTTATTACACCGGGGCAAGCATTCTAACAAAACTGCTTCGCTGAGGTAAACCAGCGCTTAGTCTCTTGGACTGGTTTCCTCCTAACAAAGCGCGACAGAAATGTCACGGCACGGTTATCGTACAACGCACACATGATAACTCCATATCATCAATTGTGGTTGCGAGTTCCTCTGAAGCACCACCTCCTTTACATTACAGTTGCTTCTCGCTTTTGGGTCGGCATTTCAGTAGGTGATTCGACCTCACCATACTAAGCGACAAAATTCCATCTTGTTATAGAGTGACCTGTGATAATGTGTACGCATTCGTTGCGCTGCCGTGCTACACCTTCACCACATAGCAGCTATGTCCCCTTTCACGCGATTTTCTATAATATGCAAGACGGTAAATGATAGTTTGCGGTGCTGAGCCGCAGCCGCGGAGGAAATAGAATGTCCGAAGCTCGAAGGCTACGCATTACATATATTAGTTTTGCGTTTTAGTGGACAGAAGCCACGACAATACCAATTTCGTCTTTTAAGTCCATACTAAGCCAGATTTGACACACTGATTTCGGTTTCTCTGGTGTACTTGCCGAGTAACTTCTGTGAAATAACAATGGGCTTGAATTTATGAGACCACAAAGTATGCCAAAATAGTTTTTCTATGTTTGTGAGGTGGATATAATCAGAGAAAACAAAATATCAATATTTCGTGTTTGCCCCCTCTGAGTTGCACGTCGCATGCCAAATCTGTTTTTCTCATCACTCGAGAGATATGAAATTACTTGCCCATCATAAATGCGCATTACTCTAAGAATTACTCCAATGGTGTCACATTCTCAAGTGGGCAGCCAACACCCACAAAAAATGGTAAATGATGTGTGCCAAATATGGGACACCATGCAATAGAAGGTTAAAACACATTTTTCGTTTTCATCTTTTTTTATGTATAAACAAAGCTTTTACGCTATATATTTGTAGGTTTCGTAACTTCGCTTTTTGAGATTTTTAATTTGCGCAATGTCAATGCGTTATTTTTATAAATAAAGACGTTAAATTATTTCCATGGTTTCCTAAGACACACTAAGAGATTATAAAAGGGTTGTGAGCTCACAAGTGGTAATGACTTGCTTTTCCACAATGCCAGTAACTGCACTGTTGCGTCGAGTCGGAGACCGTTGAGGCAGGAAATCGGGAAAAAAGAAAACGCAGACATAGCCACTAGGTTGCCTCACCAGCACACCGAAGCGTTTTAAATGAGTTCCTGGTGCACTCTAAGAATACTTGGAACGATAGAATGATCCTGGTTGGCCGGAATTCATAATGAAAGGTAGTAAAACACGTTGACACGGTCATAAAAGAACAGAATGAGACAGCAGAAGACACCGACCATCCATGGACCATGGTGCGCATGCATACGCAGTGAAGTTTATGATCAAGCGCTGACACAAACCAACAGAAGGCGCTAAACTGTGTATTTTTTCTGTGCAGCAATTTGCAGTCAAATAGTCACCAACTCAGGTAGCTTTCAGTTCTGCAATCTAATGACCAGTTGCTGCTAACGCCATCATGGCTGCATTCATTGGGTGCAAACCGATCACGAAGCTGCATGGAGGAGAAACGCGGCAGCGTAATATCGGGATCCTTCACAGAGCGAAAAATCAGTAGCAGTGATGAGCGATGATTCAGCGGAGAATGGTTACCACCTGAGAATACGCAAGCTTTACCTTAGTGCAGTTATGCCTTGGCGTCATCTGTGGGGACCAAATTGTTCGGATAACAGCGCATTAAAAACAGCAGCCATTTGGCGCAACGCCGCGAAATACTTTACAGCGAGATACCACATTTAACATATTTACGTTCATAAATTACCGTTTTGATTTCAACTTTCATTTGAACTATTTCAAAAGCGTTTAACAGTAAAAACAATGTTTACCCAGATGCTCATACGAATATCAAGAGATAACGTAATAAAACAAATCACACATTATCCCCGAAGTGAATGATGATCAATGGGTGAAGCAGTGGGTTCGTTCGGTGTTACCGCATATCACTCGTGACATCGAGCACTGACGCACGTGAATGAGTACCAAACGGTGTAAAGTTATATACAACGTTATAGAACTGTTACGTTGTGGTGACTTGTGAGTTTAATTTCGTCCTCATCATTAAGGCTCAAATATACGGGATCTAGCCTGAGGTTGGCAAAGCCGAAATATGGTCACATTCCCTGGTAGTTTTTAGCTTTTTCCAGTTATATATCTAGATGCCACATACTGTGCAAGCTAATCGTCAGTGATCACCATCCTCACTATCTCCATCGTCATCAGCGTGATTGTGGTCGTCATGGCAGAAATAAATTGTGTTGTCTGGAACGCCCTCGTTCCTCATCGTTACGAGTGTCAATGTCATCATCAGTTCACGTTGAATAATAATAATAATAATAATAATAATAATAATAATAATAATAATAATAATAATAATAATAATAATAATAATAATAATAATAATAATAATAATAATAATAATAATAATAACATATGCTACAGAATAATACCACAAAACCACATTGTGATATTATTGGAGACGCTGAGAGAGGAAGAGGGGTTGGCTTCAAAACTTTCAGCCACTTGGGGTTCTTCAACGTGCACCTCACTTTAGGCACAAAGTCGTCTAGTAGCATTTCGCCTCTATTAAAATCCAGCCGCTGCGGCGTAGATTCGATCCTACGATTTCGCGTTAGAAACCAGACACCTTAACCACTTGACCATCGCACCGGCTGTTCCTTTATTAACGAAAGGGAACAATGCATTTAAACAAACTAAAATCCCCTAATCACAACATACAAGGATGCAATAAAAAAATTTGGTACGCCAGTGTGTTTCACATGTACGAAAGTCACATTACAAGTCACAAGTTGCACATGTACGAACGTTAATGTGCAATCTGTGATGATCATCCAAGTATGATGTACACTCAAGCGAGAGCTATATTCTAGTATGATGTGGAATTAACTTTGATGTGTCTTTAGCTGGGGTGCGCATTTAGGTGTGATTCACGATTGAAGCCCATCACAATTAGCGCCAACAAGACGATGGCTACGTCAAAGATTGAGGTCACCACTTCGACAGTGGCGCTACGCTCCCTCTCATAGAAGGCGCGTGCGTTCTCAACTTGTAAAACTCTACATTGGGAATGCTCTGCCATGAAAAATTACTGCGAGCGCATGCTGATTCGCGAGCGACGGGTCAAATCGAAAAGAGTTTAGCATTCAGTATTCAGGAAGTTTGGTCTGTCTGCGAAAAACTGCGCCGGGGTAACGACGGAAACTTGGAAGTGCCTTAAGTGAAATTTCGTTAAGCGATTTTTCTAGCATGGAAGGTAAGCTGGGCGAATGAAATTACGTTCGAGCCTTATTCCATCCACACCCGCGCACACCGACACAATTTGGAAAAAAAAAGAATTGCCCATGAAACGAAGAATGCGATAATCGATGATACCTGAAGTAGACTTGCGTACAGAACACTTTCAAGTTCTTCTAACTTTGCTTACATAACGTCAATGCTATTTTCGTACATCTTAGGTTTTTTTGTACAGATATGTTAATGAAGTGCAAACTTTTCCAGTACCTCAAAAGGTCACGTACTTTGCATGAAAATGTGGTCATCATTCGATGAGCTCTGTGTTCACCCTGAAGGCATCCAAGGTCTGCACATGACCAAAATGGAATGCAGCGAGCTGTCTATTGACAGAGAAACCTAAAAAAAGGCACTCTTACTCACTCGAAGTTGCCTGTACTCAGCTTGTAACTGCCATTACTCGGATTCTTTTCAGCTTTCGGTCAGCGAAATTTTAGTGTTATTGCGATCCACGATATTCAAACTAATCTTTGTTATTGACAAAAATGCTGCTCATTTTATGAGCCCTGTATGACGTAGCAAATACAAACGTGCTAATTAATCTAATGAGAGTCTTGTGACGAGTGCAAAGGAATCTGAAAGACAGCTGTTTCGAGGAAAACGTTCTGTTACCCTTACAATGCTTGAGGAATAAACAGCTCAAAGACAAATGACCATAAGCATCATGTTACGTTTCGCTTGCGCCACCATTTAACGCCACTTCCGACTCATGGCTAACATAGTTTTTACGCATCGTGCGACCATCCATGTTGACCTTCTTTCCGCCGCCACTGCGCAAAGCATACCGAGCGCTTTTAGAACTAGTATCCACAAGCTGGTTTTCGACGATGAGCCTTTGCGTATTTCTAAACAAAATCGTTATTATTATCCGGTCATATGATATACGGTTGTACTATTTGAAGCCACCGTGTATCCTATCGGCAACATCTGCCATCTTCGAACTGTTTATTTCCAGAAAAAGTTTTTATCGGGTGATGATTTGGCAATAAGGAGCGCTGGTGGCTGAAATCTGGGTATTGTTATAAAAATCATGTCTTACTTTTGATGGAGAGCAAAAAAAAGCTTTCTCTAGAGTTTCAGTGAAAACGCGTACTCGCAGATTTAAACAAAAAAAAATAAAAAATAGAGGAGCAAAGCACAAGCTGGATTTAAGATGGTTGTCACAATTCGTGCGCACGCGTATTACGCAGTCATTAGCCACCTTGACGCAATTATACTCCCGAAGCGTCAGGTTCTTAGATGCCTGTTGCGCAACATCATTTGTCAAAGCGACGTGCTCACTGTCATGCATGCTTGCGTCATATTGGCGCATTTTATTCTTACTATTCTCAAGTATTCATTGACGCAAAGCGTTCAATCACATTGCACACCCCTTGCCACCAGCGCTTCTGTTCGTCATCTAAATACCAGGCCAACATGTGCGCGCGTATACGTAAGCGAAAACACATACATGCATGCCGAACGCCATTCATTGCCTGCATAAAATTATAAATGTGCTTCAGTAAGAAATATACTCTATTTACTGAGCTAGGCGCAACCAACTTGCCATTCTGATAGATCTATGACATTGGTTACATAAAGTGAATTATATATTATACATATCCCTCTTTCTTTAGGCCTCTTCGAACGTGAAAATCGGCTGTCGCCATTGGCGGTGTGGGCGTTAACACTTTGATGCAAAAAGTCATTATTACGTGGTGACACCTTCATACTATACATGTCACCATGCGTGACCTCATAGATCGCCAGACGCAAAGATGACATTGAAATGTCGTCAGCGTGCCGTCAATATGACGCTGCACTATGACATCATCGTATGACATCTTAGTTTCAAAGGTGCGCGCATCACGTACTACGTAGTGCGATAGCCACGCTGAGTACGAAAAGCTTTCGAAAGAGGGAGTTGAGGATCGGCACAATATATATATATATATATATATATATATATATATATATATATATATATATATATATATATATATATATATATATATATATAAACAGCTTTCTCCTCGGAGCTGTCTTGGACGAATGATGCAAGAAGAAAGCTTTGAGTGTTTTTGTTCTTTTCATGGTCGCTCGTTGGCGATTGAAGTCGCGAGATCAATGTTTCGAAATGCGAAGCTTTGAAGAGAAGGGCTTTGGACGCCGTGTTAGTATTGCGCGAACCCACGTCGTTACCTGTCAGACACATCCGACTCGTACAGTGAGGCAAGCGCTTTCCATTTGTGAATGCCCGTCAGTTGCACACAGAGAAGACAGAGTTGATGATATGGGCGGGTCGGTCAAAAAAGAGGGGTGGATCGGGAGGGCCGGTGGGAGTCGCATTTCATCGGCAGCAGTTTTACTGCACGTGAGTGCTTTTGTTTTCGACGCACCTGTATAGCGCGATAGCTTCGAAAAATATATACGCCATCCCTTTCGAGGACTGCTTTTCACGAAATAGCGGTCTGCAACAGGGTATAGCGCCTTAGTTTATCTCTCTATGGCTTGGTGTCCTACTGCAAGTGACGCGAAGGTTGCGATTTTTCGGAAAGTGGTCAGCTTCGCTGGTGCCTCGACTCTCCTCTTGTTCCCTTTCGCTCTTTCAATTTTGAATAACGGAGGCTTTGACTCAGCGGTGTAGATGCGAATGTTGTGGCTTCTCAAAATAAATCTTCAGCCTTGTCGCTGGCAGAAGTACCTCTTCACCAGTCTACTAACCCTTCAAGGTTTTTTTCTTTTAGGGGCGAAGCTCCTTAAGGCGTGGGTCTGTCCATGGAATGAAAAAGCTCAGTCCCGCAGGACGCACTTAGCGCGTAGCGGGCGTCTCCCACGTAGGGACCGACAGGGAGTACCTGGTATATATGTAGTAAGGAGTACCCTTGTAGGTATGTAGTAGTACGTAGCCACCGGTGGCACGTAGTCGCCCTGAAACGGGTAAGTGCCACTAGGGATTCGAGATGGGAGATGGCGGTACTTCGAATGTTCGCTAGATGGACGCACGGACGGGCGGACAGACAGATTGTCAGACAGACGCACGGACGTACGGATTGATGGACGCACGAGCAGGCAGGCAGGCAGGCAGGCAGATGAATGGATGGACAGATGGACGCACTCACGGACGGACGCATGGATGGACGCATGGGTGGTGACGCGGACGGACGGAAGCACGAACGAACGGACAGATGGAAGCTAGGACGGGCTGATGGACGCTTCGCCCCGCTCATCATCATTCACTTCGTGCATATGCTGTGATTTTTTTCTAATTTTTTACCCCTACTTAATTTATTAGAAAATGATCTAGTACCAGATACGTTTTCTCCCTACATTCTTCAAACAGCTTTCGAGCTAAACATTTATTCATCCTTCCCAATCTCACGCATGACTAAACGACACTTTACGAGACGTTAGAAGACTTCGCGGTACTTTAGCGAGCCCTGTCTAAAAACTCACGTTCCCCTGCCCGAGTGACCAATGACGTCACAATCTTACGTACGTTGCATGATGGCCGGGCTGCTAGAGATCACGTGGTGACTTTATCAATTGATATCGTCAATTGATCAAGCGAAGATTTGCCGATCGCGGAGGCAGCGCATTACCACGTGAGGGGCTGAAAACTTCCACGGAAGCGAGGAAGAACAATGCACTCGACAGAAAGCGTGAATGTAATTAAATGCGCGTATCTTTGAAAGGATGTCATTATCTCTTCCAGGAAGTCTAGTTTTCACTTGTATAGGTTGACGTGTTACAAATTAACCAGGTAGCTTGCACTTTCAAATGTGAGAGTGTGAAATACTGCATTTTATCTTTTCTGCTTATTCTAATTTAAACATATAGAGAGCGATTGTGCAGTCGCTCTGAACGTGCCTCAAGGTGACATATGTACCAACCTTGCTTCCAAGCTGCTCGGTTCATACTTCAGAAATAAATAATAAAAAGAAACAGTCATGACCCAAATAATACGAGGAATAAGTGAAGACGTGTCCGTCAGTTCGTTTCTTCACTTCATGCACTTTCTTTTTGCACTATACATATTTTTTTTCTGAAGTGATATATTTCCTGGGTATAAGAAATTATTTTAAAAGAACTTTAAAACAACGGATAGTACTAATCAACAAATGGGGGACCAAAAAAGATTCAACCCTTTCGGGACAGCCCAGAGCTTTCATCTTCATCAAGCGATGACTGATATAGCGTACATAAACAATCTGCTCTTGAGATCACTCAGTTGAGATACCACATTTAAAGTACACCAAACTCGAGGCGCGCACCCTCTATTTTCCACAAGGTCGTTTCTGAAGGCGTACTAATTATAATTGTCACTCTAAAATACGTTTCATGCACCTATAAGTTGGCACAGTTCTAAAAAATTTCAGCCTGCATAATGCAATCTCTGAATGAAGAAAGAAAACTGGGGGGGGGGGGTAGGAATGATTTTTTGAGGAACCGACCGAAAAGAAGCGCACTTTGCTTGGGCAGAAATACTTTGATTGCGCCATCGATACTAATACGTCTGGCTCCTCAACAGTCTCTGTTTACTGTGCGCATGAGAGAAAACAGGAGTATGTGTTTCTCTTTCCTGTGAATCCTCAACTTTCCATGTGCATGTCACCTTTTAGGAGACTCAAGAATTTCCCATATAGGGGAGGATGCTTTCCTCCAAAAAGGGTATTGTGTCTCTTTAAACGGAGTCATATCTGACGCAAGGCAGGACTACCCACAAAAAATAGTAAAAGGACATCTTTTTTCCTTTTTTACTTGTTGAACGTGCTATACATAAATTGTCCTGTAAGGCTGCATGCACGCAGAAAAAAATAAAAATATTTATTACCCACCACCGATCATTTACTTCTCACGCATAATGAAGTCATGCATACACCTTTTCACAGGAAGGAAGAAAACTCCGCCATGATGGGCTGTGCGTGGGAGTACAAACGCTAAGGGCGCAGAGTTGTCAGTGCATTTTCGAGGGGACGCGCAAATTTGCACAGCCCAAGGAGGGCTAAGGTGGCGCCCACGGAGGCGTTTATAAAAAGGTAAATAGTAGTGAAAAGTATAAGCTAGAAAGAAATCTTGCAAAATAAACGTTTCTTTAAGAATTTATTCTCACGCCCATCATGCACCCGTGCGGAGTGAAAGACTCACTTAACGAGCGCACGAAGTACTTTGAGACAAGCGCTTCCTTAAACACAAACACAGCGCTTACCCTTAGCATAAATTACATCTTCTGACGAATAAGTGTAACAGGCGCGAAGCGTAAGGCAGACTAAGGTGTAAGGTAAAAAAAATAGGAATGAGGTCAAGAATACGGCCTAATGTTTTCCTGGCACGTGGGGTACTTAGAATAAAAAAAAGTAAAAAAAAGAACTTCTGTTGCTCATTCCTTCGGCAGAACTGCCTTTCGTGGAATACAGAGGAGTTGTACTTAAGCTCTGCTCGGATATTATCCTGAGAATGCTTTGATTAGGTGTCATCATCGTCGTTGTAGATAATAAATGCCTGAAATTTAGTGAAAAGTGTTGAAGGGACGTACGAGTTAAAGTGAATGAATACGTGTCGTTACCGAAAAAAAGAAGGAGCTTTAGTGCATGGCTTAAGATGGTTATTGTTATTCGCACGATGTAAATTTGAATAGTTAACACGTAGCATTAAGTTTGTTCATATTGTAGGCTCAGTAACGCATCTGATTTCAGAAAGGGTTTGTCCGTATAAATGTCTGTAACCCAGGTCTGTATTTGAGGGCTGTGTACATACACAAAACGACAAAAATCCACAGAATTAGAAATCACAGAAAGACATAAAAAATCAGATAACATAAATAGAAGAGGTTGGGAAATGAAAAAAAAGTCACAGAAGGGGTGAAAAACTAAAATTGAGACACGGGCGAACCATCGTGCCGTCTGTTTAGTAGGCTGCTGACACTGGGTAGAGACGGCAGCAGACGAAAAAGCGACGACTCAAAGAAGCCACCGATGAGATACGCACGAAACATCATACAAAAGCGGTGGCGAAGTAAAGACGGTACAAGTGTGTATATAATTTTTATTTATCAATACTGTAACCCTCACTTGAGGGTCATTACAGGGAGAAATATAAACACAAAACAAAAACAATACACAATGACCAAAACAGACATTACGTTTCATGTTGCCGGTAGTACAATTCTAGTGAACACTCAAACGCTTTGACATTTGCGCTAGTAACAGCGTACTCTGGAAGTCTATCCCACACTTCTATACTATATGGAAAAAAAGAATTTTTAAAGCCATCCAGACGCGCCCAAAAAGGCCTTATTGGGTGACTATGGTTCAACCAAGCTCCTCGTTTGGGTGCCGGTTGTATGTATGTGTCTTTATTTATTTTCATTTCGCCTCTTATAATTTGAAACAGGAGTTTTAACCTTTGCTTTTCGCGGCGCACTTGCAGGGGTTCTAGCGCACATGATTTTAACAAATTTGTGACGGATTCTGTCCTCCGGTACCGCGAGCAAATGAAGCGCACCGCTAGCCTTTGAATTTTTTCTATTTTATCTCTCGGTGACTGCTGATGAGGGCTCCATACAGAAGACACATACTCCAAAATAGGGCGAACAAATGTCTTATATGAAAGTAATTTGACATCTCTAGGGGCATGTTCGAGTTTTTTCCTCAAGTAAAACAACTTCCTGTAGGCCTTTGAACACACCTCCTTAACATGAGTGTGCCACCCCAAATCGCTGGTAATAGTCACCCCCAGGTATTTAAAGCTGTGTGTTCTGGTCAGAAGGCTATTTCCGATTTTATAATCATATGCGAGTACGGATTTTTTCTTGGTTATATGGGTGAACGTAGTCTTTGAAAAGTTAATTTCCATCCCCCACTGGGCGCACCAATTATGCAAGGCTTGCAGACAGCGATTAAATTGGATTTGGTCATTTGCGTTAGTTACAGGAGCGTAAATTAAACAATCGTCTGCAAAAAGTTTGATTTTAACCGGGCTTTCGACAACTGTGAAAATATCGTTTATAAAAATTAAAAACAACAAAGGACCCAGCACAGACCCCTGTGGGACACCAGACAGTACATTCAATGAACTAGATGTGCAATCATCTACACGTACTTTTTGTTGACGGTTCTCCAAATACGCGGCTATTCAATTTAATATATCTGAGCTAAGTCCTAGTTGCTGAAGCTGAAAAATTAATTTGCTATGAGGAACTTTATCAAATGCTTTGGGGAAATCTACACAAATGACGTCTATATGTTGTTGACCTTGGAAAGATAAATAAAAATAATGAACTGTTTCTACCAGTTGAGTAACAGTTGACAACGCCTTCCTGAGTCCGTGTTGATGGGGACAAAAAAACTCTTTTGACTCAAGAAAAATAATAATGTGCCTTGCTATGAAATGTTCTATGATTTTGCAACACACAGATGTCTGTGAAACGGGGCGATAATTGTTCACATGAAGCCGATTGCCAGCTTTGTATATAGGCTTTACAATTGCAGTGCGCCAGTCTTGCGGTAATGAGGACGTTTCAAGAGATTTTCTGAAAATGATTGTTAAATAAAACGACCATTCGGCATACCGTCGTAAGAATTCACTGGGAATTTCGTCTGGTCCGGTTGCTTTTTTAGTGTCAAGTCCTAGCAAGTGACTGAACACCCCTTCCTGCATGATAGCAAAGGGCTCCATTGCGCAGGCGCGCGGGCAGGCCTGGTCAGCATCCACCTAATCGGTTTCATCTCTAGAGAAGACCGACTGAAAGAACTGGTTGAAAGAATTTGCTATCTGCAGTTTTTGCCTCACTGTCTCAGGTCCAATTTTTCTTTGTTCAACTTCTTCTTTTTTATTCCTCAAGTGAAGCCAAATTTTTTGAGGGGAAGACTTAATGAAGTCAGCAAGGGTTTAAGCAAGGGTTATAATAGTGAGCCGTCCCAACAAGGACGCTGCGGCAAGCACAATGAAGCGAGGTGAAGTTTTCCTGGCGTAGACGCATTGGTAATTGTTTCAAAACGTTTATCAGATGTCGTGCGTTCAACCGTCTTCAACTTGTCGCAACCACTTCGCGTATTCACTGATATCCTGATCGTGCATTGCGATCAACTTTGCCCACCTATTGTTATTCCAAGCAACAGTTCGCCATAATGAGGGTTTAAGGTTGTTGTCCATGCCGAAGCAGCGTTTTGATAAAAGCAATGGCAATGCTTTGCCTGAAAAAACCTTTAGGAGGTAAGGGTATTATAGGGCTGTCGAAATCCATTGCCAACTTCCTCGTATACAAGCACTTTTGCTTCGTGAAAACGCCTTTTTCCTAAAAGAAGGTTAAATGTATGCTAAAACATTTTAAGGGTGTGAACTGCCCACTGTGTTTTGTTGTCGGTATACAAAAGCGAACAGCTAACCACTCGACTGTTCATAAAGTAGCGTGCCAGCAGTATATAAATGCCAGCTAAAGCAATTGTTGTTCTAATGGAGAAATCCTTTTCACCTCTCGGTATTAACTTCACGGCAAGCGCGATGCAATGAATGTGGTAACAATGAATCGGAATGTCATAATACGTAAAGCCAGCAGCTAGTTCCTTTTGTATCCGATTCTACGTAACGTAATAACGGCTTCCGCATGTGACAACCTAACGTTAAAGAAATATGTTTTCTTTTTTTTTTTTGCTTACACCATGCAGCCAATGGCGCCGTTCGCCACACGTGGCGTTTTTCTGTCGTGAGAAACGCGGTATGCATTTCCAGTTCTAGCAGCTAGCGTGCACGGTTGAAAAATACTTTGAAGTGATCAAAAGAAACAGCGTTCACCACTCGGCGTTGGCGTTTCATAGTGGCCTCTCGAGCACATATTTCCAGATGTTCTTGAGAGGCGACCATCCAGGGAACGGTCGATAGTGAGGTGCGGTCGGGTACTGACGTACCCTCTCCTACACTCTCTCGGACCAAATACTCTGATTGCTAGGGGCGAGGACGAGCGTGCGTGCTCGTGGACGTTGCTATGGGAGAGGGTGGTGGAGGGGTCCCGACGGACGCCTGACATAGCCCGACTAAGAAATGCATTCGCATTAAAAAATCCCTCCATATCCCCAGCGTGAATGATGATGAGTGGGCGAAGCTCCGGAAGTACATCGGAGGTTGTCAGTCCGCCCATCCGTCCGTCCGTCCGTCCATCAGTCAGTCAGTCAGTCAGTCAGTCAGTCAGTCAGTTGGTCAGTCAGTCCATCCGTCCGTCCGTCCGTCCGTCAGTCAGTCAGTCAGTCAGTCAGTCAGTCAGTCAGTCAGTCAGTCAGTCAGTCAGTCAGTCAGTCAGTCAGTCAGTCAGTCAGTCAGTCAGGCCATTCGTCCTTCCAACGGTCCGTGACAAACAAAAGCACACGTCTCCTACTCATCAGAGTCGAGCGAGCGCCGCTATGCCATCTAGTGCGCACTTCGAGTACTACGGGTGGTTGTGATGGATGACAAGGGACTACCCCACATCGCCCTTGAAGATTAAAAAAATAATAATAAACTGTTTGACTCTGCATACTGGCACAAGTCGCAACTCACGCGCGGCAAAACCAAGTCGGTGTGACCCCCTTAACGTTGCCTTATTCCAACCCTGAACTGTATCATAATAAAATGACTTAGGCATGTCGAGACACAGACGCAAGAAGTCAGAGTAACACAAATGCCATGAATCTATGCCACTAGCTCAGCTGTTTCTCGATCGAAATAAACTAAATCTAGACGTGTCTTCAAAAAGCAGCAGTCAGAAAGCGTATTTAAAAACTCGTGCAGGCCGCAGCTTCTACTGCGTCTACCAACGTTATGACGTCAGCAGTATTGCACGGCGCTTGTCCTTTGTATGATTTGGCATCAGAAGACCGGCAAATTCGTGTGCAGGTATTCCCTATGCAGTGCCAACGCTGCGTATTTTGAAATGCTGACCGTTACTACTTTGGCTAGTATTACGTACCGTCAACTCGTCATTGCGCCATGACGATTTGTAAATGTAGATTATTCGTGAAAATTGAGGTGTTTCATCAAGCAGAAGTTTAGCGGTAATCCCTCGCATACAATACCTGAAGACACCATGTCCGCCAAAACTAGACCATCACTGTGAATGGCAGGCAAGTAGAAATTTTAGAGACTTAATTTTAAGCACCTTCAAATTCCAACTTCTGCATTTTTTTTTCAAGAAAAGGAAAATGGATATAACGAATACTGGGATATATTTCATGGCAGGGTAAAGTTTGCCTAAATGTCTTTACTTCTAAAACTGTTGAAGTTAGAATTTTGAAATTCATGATTTTTGCTTACTTTCAAAAAGGAACTTTTTACTCATAAATTAGTCAGATGTGGTGTTGGTTTCAATCAAATGGAGCCACATTTATTAAACTGGTGCTGCCTGAACAATCGCGACCAAATGAACGAGCATGCTCTCATTCAGTCTGCTTATTTGTGTCTTAGTGGATTTACCATCGGGTTTAAGTGATTAGGGCCAATTTGCACTCACCTATAAATACGAGTGTTAGGTAAAAATATAAAAAGTAAATGGCCAATAGAGTATGATGTCTCTATTTAGCTTGAAGTGAAAGATGCATATGAAATGAAGATACCTAGAACCGTTTTAGTCCTCAATCAAGGAAGAGAATGAGGAGCTGATGCAGTCATCAATTTTTGGCCGATCTCCCAGAGTTGGTATGAGCCATGGCTGTGAATTCGTCATCATAATCATCTTTTAAAAACCTTCAATAGATGCCAAGAACGATAAAACGCTACTGACACTCCAAAATAGTGCACCATTTACCTGGAAGAACCACGCGCCTAGTGATTGTCAATATCCTCATGTGACAAACCAGGGCACCCATGGAACGACGAGGGTAATGTTAGTTCTCTCACGACATATTGCTATACCACACATTCGAATATTTTTAGACCAACTTTACAGGCTAAATTAACCCTAAATGAGATATTCCAGTCTATATGAGCCAAATATGAAATTCACTTCTGAGCACGGACGTAATTACGCTACGTAGATTTCTGCCACAATACAGATTATAGGCATTTAAAGGACAGGAACATTCTGCCTGAAAATTGTTTGAGCAGGCTGGAGCGTATTGTCAGTATCAAAAAAGTGCTTTTTTTCAGTTTAAGGTGAAATACATTTGACTCAGAAAAAAAAATGCCAGCCTTCGTTTCTTGATGTGGCATGTGTACGTCATCTCTTTACGTAACGTCAGGCGACGCTCCATTCGCATCAGGATGCCGTCCAGAATTGCGGTGATCGGCGACGTTATCGGGGTGTCACGGTATGAATTTTCTTTCGTATCGTGTGGACGTAGGCGGTTACTTTCTGTATATAATCATGTATCTAAACCTTTCGCTATAAAAAAAAAGCATCCCTTGGGTACAAGAAAACGAGCCACTTTCAAGGTTTCACGCAACGCAAGTGTTTCTGTGTTAAGATACTTGTTGTGTTGAACATTCCCCGAGGACCATGCATTTCGCAGTCTTGATACTTGCATATAGAGGTAAAATGATTCTTTCTTCTTAGAGGGCTTGCTTAACAACAACATTAAGCAACATCTTTCAATAGACTTGACACTTGATCTGGAGTCGCCTTCGGAAATTACAACACTGGCGAAAAGAATGGTGACATTCACGACGTTGATTAATTTTTCTCCGTTCGAAGATCGAAGGCGTCACGCCAACTCGAGGCTCTCTCTACAATGGTTGCATTCACGCAAGGTATTGAGTGTAGGGTCACGACACTGACGTAGCGTCAAAGACCACTCTTTACGTCACCGCTCACCCCGTAACTATAATCTATTATGAAACATCCCCCGCTATTTATTTAACCGATAACGACTTCGTGGTCTCTGGCTAAGTGACAAGTTGCATGCTTCTACGTCGTTTGGTCGATTGCGACACCGATGGTACATTCTAACGGGGCAAATCTGAGAGAAAAAATACGCTTGAATGGTGTTATAATACTCCAGTTACTCAACCTTCGTAACGATACATCGCAAGAGATTTTTGTCTCCTGCTTTTATAGACCTATCTACTAACTTACAAAGCTTTTTGTGCAACGCTGCTTCAATGATTCTCGACGCCAGAGGTTGGTGAATGGACGACTGTCTTACCACCAGTGCTCTATATATAACTTTATCATAGCGTGGTGAAGATAAACAATACTTGACCTTATTGGAAAAATGAGTGGTCCACAAAAGTGTTCAAGTGGTACTGAGATATTATCCTGAGGAGCACCTTCACCATGTAGTGGCTTTGTAGATAGAAACAATAAGATGATGAAAAGGGTTTTATAAAATATTTAGGCATTGTGCTATGTTTAGAGTCATAAACTTCAACCACAACAAGTCGCAAATAGGCCAAGCTTCGTAAACTTTGTATATCTCGCAGAGTGCTTCAGTTATAAAGAAAAATCATAATCAAATATATTATGCCGAGTCGGCGTGGAGAATGTATATTACCGCAGATATTAAGGCTTCAGGAACATCACCTTTGTTTAGCGCAGAGACAAATCAACTAGCAAAGAAAACACTGGCACAATGGTATGATTGAGAAGTTGTGGTTCTATTCGTTCACTAAAGGCAAACGCCTAAGAGAAACAGTCTGCGGTAATTCATAACGTCGTTTCGCGTTGTAGCAGACAATTAGGGACACAATAAGGGGAATTAAGTGCGAGCGGAAACTTCCACCTGGCGTTTCTTTGAATTCGCTAATAGATGCCAGCGAGACCTTACGAACAACAAGCATTGATCAAAAGCATAATGCAATTAAAAAAAAGATAGAGGGCTTTCTTGTTTTTTTTTGCTACTATCGGTCAGCATCTATCAGGCACGTCCACTCCAACAAATCTGAGCTGTTAGTTTTCGCTTGCGTACGCTCATTATTTTTGTGTTATCGCCCACAACGGCGTAAAGACGACGTTGTGGATCACCAATATGAACCAACCTAAACCCGTATTCTACATCTCATGGAACACTTCTTGCCAGGAGGGGATTTGTGAATCGTCTTAGTGGACATAAATATAACATTAGCCAGTCCAACCGCAGGAAAAAAATGTCAAATAAAATGTTTCGCAAACTTCGTCACAGGTGTACCGAGAATCGGCTCTGTAACTTAGCATGTGTGGACGAAAGGAAACAGTTATTTTCATGCTCCGCAGAATCCTTTAAGTAAGGGGTACACTTGTAGAAGTGGCTAAAAAAACAGACAACATTTATTCGTTTTTTAACGTCCTGCGTGATGTACATCCCTTTTTAGAGCCCAGAACTGTGGGCTCCTTTTTATAAATTTTGAAGCAAAAATCTAATCTATCTCAGGTGGACGTGACCTTGAGCGTAAGAATGGTGTCGACTGGATATATTGTAAAGTCACAACTACAATTCTCCTCAAAAAGGCGAACTGCACGTACACTTTGTTCTTGTAGCTGCCGCACGAGTGAAAATAAATATATTCAAACAAGTGGCTTTTACGTCATACAAAATTTATGGTTCAAATAAAAACCGGGTGGCTTTCAAATTTGACTGCTTTTAGAAAAAAGCATGAATGATAGTGTGAGCTGTTGAGGCTGTGCGCAATTTTGCCGACAGAAGAATTACTCGTCGTCTTTCACTTCCCTGCTTCAACTCCTCATAGTTCCAATCTCCTTAATGAGTTCTACCTTTGTCATAATTCGCACATGACTGAGAAATTAGTCATAGCGTAAAATATTGTTATGAGACAATGTCCCACAAAAGCGGTTAGATAGGCGCGGAGAAAGACGACGTGATTTTGGTGTAGGGCACAACTCTTGTTTTCTATCTTGCCTTGCGCGTTGGCGCTGTTTAAATATATCTTCAAATGCCTAGTTTCGCGTGCGCCTTCACGTAACAATATGCACTACTTTTCGTTTTGCTATTTGTTTTTTTAATATATGACCGGCATGTCTTAAATATGACTACGAGTGTTGAGGCTATTAGACTAAGTTAAGTGACATCCGCCATCAGTGCCCGTTCCGAAAAGTAAGCAGATTGCAGTGTGAGGGAATGTATGTTGTGTGACGACGTAGACCCACACTGGCAGTCTGGCCCAGGCACGCATGCTAGGCTGGCGAAGGAGACATTTTACGCAAAAGCTGTCAGCTGTTTCCAACTCGGCACATCTGATGGAAATGCCAAGTGAATTCCGCATGCATTTTGTTTGGCTGACATTGATACGTGCATGAAGATAATGACTAGAACGGAAGCGCATATATAACGCAGCGCCCGCCAACGTGCCTTATTTCGCGCCTGTGAATAAGCATTGTGGGCTCCGTCTTCTCTTTCCGCGTCCTTGTGTTTATCTCTATTCGTCTTCAACACGTAGTTTTTCACGTGCTGGAGAGCTTGGTTCAGAAAAAATAAACGAGGAAGTACAAGAACGGAAACCAAAAGTTATAAGAAACCAACCGTAGAGCAAAAAAAGAAAAAAAACTGATGGCCAGAAAGTATAGTTTATTCATTCATTCATTCATGACTAGAGAGTTTTGGTTATCAAAAAAAAAAAACACATCCGCTCCCACGCACCACATTTACGAATATTGTTTGGGTTTATGATGTATATCTCGCTTCGCCCACATTTTATAATTTCCAGTTTTTTTTGTTTCCAATCCTTAATGTATTGTTTGGCGATAAGAAGAAAAAAAAATCGTTGAAGCCCTGTATTTTCAGGAAGTGGCATTAATAATGAACGATGCGTGTAATTAATGTTTGCAAGCAGGCTAAAAAGCAAAAAAAAAAGATGACATTTTTGAGGAAGACAGTCAGTGATTGAGAGTGTAAACAAGGAAACATTTTTAGAAAGTATGGGATGAGGTGAAAGTAAATACTGAGACGCAAAAGACAGTTCTCCTGACTCTTGTGTCATCCTTAACATCCAGCTCACTGATCGGCTGACCAGGCACACTATTTCTTGCTTTCCGGCTTTCTTTATCGCTATTCCCACTCTCCTTCCTTACTTTCCTCTATCGTTTTTTTTTTTGTTTTCTCCCATCCTTTTTTCCTTTGTTCCCATTCCAAAATTGAGGAGGTTATCTGATGGTAGTGCCGCAAAGCCACATCAACATCTTACCATGCATTTCGCTTCAACAGTTCGCCGAGAAAAATTCAGCCAGTTCCGAACCGGAAAAACAGTGGTGCTAACTGTGGTGCAGAGCTGAAGATTCGCCTGCCTCTGGCGCTCGGCTTATGCTCGATTTAAAAGGTATGCTCTGTGTGCACTGTCATAGCCGAGAACACGGGCCTCTGTTATATCAAGATCCTGACCGCCAACCTGTATATACAAGAACAACGTTTGTCCTTGCTGCTATAGTTGCCTTTATTGCAATGCCAGCCAACATATTTGTGGTTAGCCATGTTCACCGTTGTATTTTAACAGCTCTTAGAGGGGGGCAAGTCCGAACAAAATAGATGATGACGTGGGTGTCAGTGAACACTACCGCAACCTCAATCTAGATTAGTAGACGCAAGGTTTTGATTAAGATATAAGTACAACCCACCTACGGCTGATAATACATCGTATGCAGAACATTGTACAAGCAGTCTAAATGACCTTTGAAGTATATACCAACCCACGCGTAGAAACGGGAATGATGTCGACACTCTCAAACATCAATAATAACGATTAGCTGCATAAGCTAAATAATGAAATAAAGTGATTCCCCTTCCATTTTTCTGTGTGTTTCGCGGCGCTGAAAATTTCACCAATCGATGGCAAATTTCGAGGTTCAAGAAGGACGACATTTAGTACCCACCATGTGGTAAAGCGATTACCGAGAAGAGCATTGCTCCTGTAACTCATCATGAGCTACACTACTTTTTTTACTCAAACTTGACAAAAATTAATAACAACATGAAGCGCTTCAGACGAAGTCGGCGTGTTTGCTTCGGTGTTTTCACAAGTTGATAATTTACGCGGCGGTCTTGATTAGGCAAGTAAGTGCAATTTTATTTTTTTACTTGAAGGTCAATGCGCGAAACGGCCTCCAAAAAGTCAGCAAAGACAAAAAAGGTAAAACTCCTCCAAGAGTGACTATTCCCTTTGTATAGTTGTTAAAACAAGATATTACCTTACCTTTTAGGAAAAATAAAAATACCAATAAATATTCAAAAACAACACGAATTGTACTTTCAAAACATAGTGAACGAAAAGAGGAACGAAAAATTAAAAAAAAAACTGAAGAGAAACAACAAGAGGTGCCCACCTCAGCACTTTTTTCAGACTTGGCATCACTAGAGCCATGCTGCCATAATTTTTTCTATGACGTCCGTTCCAATTTCTCAATCAAACAGCTGTCTAAAATACGCCAGCCTAGAATCCTGCAAGGCTTAGCGAGTCGGAAGTTACCAAACAGGAGAACATTAGAGATTCCAGTAAACAAACATGACACAGCCCGCAAAACCTATGCTGCTATTCTTGAAATTCTGCATCTTGAGAACCGTTCTGTAAGAAAGCAAAATGCAAAAAAAACTTTGCAGTGGCTTAGCTCGGCTGTGCCCGGATATACCTGGATTGATTTATAGACGGATGGAAGCACGGACGGACGGACGGAATAGCGGGCGAGCTCGCGCGAGTGATGCGTCAGACCATCATAGACACGCCACTCCAGGAGCCTGCAGTCCTTCACCGGTGCGCCAGCTGGGCGCCGTGTAATGTAAATGCTCTTCTGGCATGTGTAGTACGGCTCTTGATAAGGCACGCGAAAATGCACACTCGCGGTCAGTGTACCTTACGCTCCAAAAAAATGATTATACGTTGTTCATTTCGTCAGTTACTGAATTACCACCTATATGACTCTCATAACTCCCTCCAAGCTCTCCGACTCCCACGTGCGGCAAGTAAATTTTCAATGAAGACTGTCGAAGGACATTTCTGTTTTCGAACACTGTAGAGCAGATACAGATTTAGGTCTCTACCACATCCCCTCGCCCTTCAATTTTCCCTGTGCGCACGCTGCCTTAAACACGCCATGTTCCCACAATATTGAAGCGGCCTTCTCGATGTGGCCGCAACATTGTGTCAACATTCGGTTCTACTAGGGCTAGGGCAGTACAAACTTCTCTTTGCCTCGGTGCGTTAAGGTATGCCTGAAAAAACAGTGAGACAAGTGTGTCTATGAGGTTAGCTAACTCAACAAACTTTTATAAGCTTAGTCACGTTTATTTCTTTATTTATTTCTGTTATCAAGTGGGAAGCCTAGTGATCTTCCGCAAAAAAAGAATGTCCCACCTTCCCTACTATATGCGCAGTCGACTCCAGTTTACATTTCGGTCATCATCGCACCAATGTACACACTTCAATTCTGTAAAAATTTGTATATTAGACAAAGTGTTTGGTGAAGAAAACCCACGCTTCTGCAAAACGTGAATCATGACGAGTGGGCGAAGCTCTGACGACGGTATCGGTGAATAACCGTACGTTGCCCCAGCTGTGCCCCATAATATGTAAATTAAAGTGGCATGAAGTGTTTGTCAAAATGAAAACTTGTTTGGCTTTCTAGCAATCTAATAGAAGTAGAATAAAAAAAAGTTACTATTGTGGAGGAAATGCCTTGAAAGTGAATCGAAGAACCCCCATCTCACTGGTCGCAAAATACTAACTAAATATAGGTAATTTGTTGAAAATATAGTTTTCTACGTGTGCGTTGACCTTACAGGTTCCCTCTTGAAGTCTCAACATCTAAGCCTATTTTTGGTCGAGTTCGTGCCTTAAATTGCTCAACACTTTGTAACTTGCGCAAAGCTAGAAACATCTTCGCGATAGATACAAAACGTTTGTATAAGCCTATTTTTACTAGAGAAAAACTCATCAATACTCTTCTCGATAGCGTACTTTCACCAGGAACCACAGTCTCTTACCTTATACCTGGCCAACATCTGCTTAGAAGTGCAAAACCTTTTTTTTCTGTCATACGTATGTTTCGACTATAACAACGGTTCTATACCATGACCAAACAAGGGAAGAGAAGACTAGGTTCTAGGAAGCTCCGCGCCTAGACGTTCCTCCACTGGGAGTAAGACCTCAAACACCTCGCTCCACGGCATATGGTGCAAACCGACTCAGCCGCTAAGCGTAAATTCTTCGTGCTCAGATGACGTCGTAGGGTGACGTCATCACAAGAATTTTACTCTTCACTCGTGTTGACGCCGACGTTTGCTTTCCGTGTTTGCGAGGACTTAACATGAAGAGGCCTATTGATGAGCCCATTGATGAGGCATCTTCACTTTAACATTAAGAAGATGATGAAAGGGATGTTACGTCATCAATCTTTTTAGAACCTGATTATAAGTATATCTCCAACCAAAACAAACAATAACAGAACGGCGAAGATGACCGAAAACTGGGTGAACTGCGAGCTGTTCATTCAACAGTGTGGGGATGAAATAAAACAGGCAGCGATCACCGCTGAGCCTCACTTGATTGTATAAGCAATTGGTAGTCCAGCCGCTTACTGACCATTTCCTGCAGCTATTTATTTTCAATAGACATGCACTTCGTATTTAAGTGCATCAACTAGCACAATTGCGTTATATCTATTTGTGCGCAAGTCCTTCGTATTTCTGTTGATATTATTACTCACTAAAGATGTGGTGCTCCTAATTACGAAGGGTAGTAAAACGCAATAAAACACGCACCTACTAGAGATTCATAAAGGGCACTTCAGTTGTATTAGTTCACCTCAACCTATTCTTTTGTGGACTCCCTGGGAAAATAAATACAGGTTATACGTCGAATACATGGGAGAGGCCTTTGTCCTGCAGTGGACGTAGTCAGGCTGCTGCTGCTGCTGCCGATGATGATGGTGATTATGATGATGATGATGATGATGATGATACGTTGAATGAAGTTTAGAGAACGAACAGAAATATCACTGTCTAGTAAAGGCCGAACTGAATGGTCAAAAAGGAATAGTAGCATGTGCCATTCCGGTATTGTATTCGGATCCTAAGAGCAAACGATTGTGCGAAGTAAGCAAACAACTAAAGTTAAAAAAAATTGGCAGATCCCACGTACAGTGGGAATCGATGATATGCGAAGCTCAAATGAGAAATGTTGATATGTCACTTTAAAATCAGCACAACGTTTCGAGGTGGAGGTAAATGATGCTGTACTTGACTCTCACGTCATGATTATTACGCTTGGATGTGTCCTTTGCATTCATCATCTATTCACATCACGTGATAACAAATTTATTATATGTGAAGCTAGCGAAACGTCCGCGAGCACGCTGCGAGCGTCCCATGTCCTCATGTTCTTACATGTTACGCGTGTCAGGATTATCATTTTTGCACCAGTCATATATTTTGTCCTCCATTGACGTCACGTAACACCAAATTCGGTATATGTGGAGCTAGCAAAACGGCCGCGAGTGCATCATGAAGGGACCAATATACTCCAATGTAGCGTTGACGCGCGCGCATGCTGGGCACACGGACGCTACGTTAGCAAAACGCGAGCGCTTCATAGCCTGACGCCAGGCACCAGCGCCCGTCGGCGCGGCCCAACGGCAACCGGCGTGAAATGCGACATGCTGCATTTCGCACCAATGCGTTACGCAGAGAACACTGCGTCTCCTTCTTTTCGTGACGTAGGGACGCCGGACGTGTTGAAACGCGCATGCGTCATAGCAACGTAGTGCGGTGCGCGCCTGCGAGTATAGGGCAGGACCGGCGTCTGACATGGCAACGCCAGCATGACGCAACGGAATGAACGCCTTTGAGCACGCGCCCCGCGTCACGTCGAAATGTATTGGCGCCTTGACTGGGGCACGTAGTCATTTTCTCACATGACACGCATCTCATGATTATCATGTTTGCACCAACCACATACCTTCGTCATCCATTGGCGTCACGTAATACGAAATTTGGCATATGTGAAGCTAGCGAAATGGCCACGAGTGCATCATGAGCGTAGCATGTAGTCATGTTGTTACATGACAAGCATCTCATGTTTATCATATTTGCATCAGTATCCTACCTTCCTCATCCATTCACATCCCGTAATACCAAATTTGGTATAAGTGAAGCTAGTGAAACGGCCACCGGTGCATCATGAGCGTGGCTTGTAGTCATGTTGTTTCATGACATGCTACTCATGATTATTATGTTTGAACTAGTCACATACTTTCGCCATCTATTCACGAACCGTAATACCAAATTTGGTATACGTGAGCTAGCGAAACGACTGCGAGCGCATCATGAACATGGCATGTAGTCATGATGTTACATGACACGCATGTCATGACTTTCATGTTAGGGTCTGCCGCTTTTATTCGCCATGCAATCATGTCATGTCATGCCAGTTTTGCAACATGCCATGTGAACGAAACCACTGCAAGGGCTGCAGTACCATGACATGTCAATCATAACCTTCATGACATACATATCATAATTTTGATGTTGTGACTAGTCAAATATGTTTTTCATACAGTCATGTTATGCCATCCCCAGTTTGGTATTGATACCGTTATCGGAACGGCCAGGAGAGCTTAAAGTCGTAGACGGCTAGATAGATAGATAGATAGATAGATAGATAGATAGATAGATAGATAGATAGATAGATAGATAGATAGATAGATAGATAGATAGATAGATAGATAGATAGATAGATAGATAGATAGATACGCTCAAAGTCGCTGAAGTTCGCTTAAGAAATGCTTCGCATTTAAAAACGACAAGCAGGTATTGTGCCAGACACCATGTTTAGTTATATGAGATGGAGCTTTAAATTTGGCACTTCTTTGAAAATTGCGCGCAAAATCGCCCCAAATATTCTGAGCTGTTTTGACCGGTTGGACAACCGTGGTAAGATGGACCCACACCTGCTACAGCCAACACAAAGGGTTCTCATTTTCGCAGAACGTGATGCCACGTCAAGTTTTTGGCGCTGCTTCGAACGCTTTCTCCGTGGCCATTATTGCGCTAACCGCACCACCACTTCTGATTTTATAGCTGATGCAAGAAAAGCAACAAATAAAATGAGAACACTCGCAGAGAGAAATTGGAGCCAGACACTGTATCTTTTATCCTTTTATCCACTTCCTTCTTTTAAAGCAAAGTTTTGCTTAGCAACGAGGTGGCAAAATTCAGACTGTCTCTGTGTAAGAAGAAACGAGTGGTAACAAAGCAAGGCTAAAGCATACGCTGTCGGTAAGGGTTCTCGCGTTTTCATTACTTTTGTCCAGGTTTCGTGAGATTATATATCTACAGATGATGCCCGTCGCAGAATGAATTATAAAGCGTTAAGTTCGAAGCTGGCGTCTCTTGAGTGCGATAGCGAAATTAAGAACTACTACAGCAGGCACTTCAATCGATACCAGCCCGTCATGAGCGCCGGGTCTGCATGTCTCAGTATCATGACCTAACCTCCTGTACGGAGTGCTTGGGCGATGAGTTCTCTACTTCGTTTAATGTGCTTTAATGTTTAACGCTATCTCTCTATTTCTCTTGCTTGGTTTTTGTAAGCAAAACCTTTCTACACTTTTTATCTCACAAACTGTGTTCTTCTAATTTCTGTTCATTTTCTTTACTCTTTTTAATCGTCGCCTTTCTCTGTTGCAATCTCATGACCTTTACAGCTCTCTCGTTACCTTTCAAGTTTATTTGAAGTGATGTAGGTTATTACGGTAATAAATTAATTGCTGAGCAGACTGACACAAGAGGACAGAGTGCTATCTCTTCTTGCAACGCTTTACTCAGTGCTTTTTTATTTTCATTATGCGCTATGCCAGTTCAATAACATTATGCTAACTCACCCAAAGTTCAACACTTGAGTTTATGGTTCGTCTCTTGGTCCAAACTTTCATTTTTAAAACACCTCCTGACGTGCTGAAGTGTTGCGTATTTGCTGGCGATTGCGTGCTGAGCCACCGTTCAAATTTGAGACGGCTCACTGCTCTCCCATAGTCGAGTACCAAGAACTCAGAATCGTTAAGCACTTTTCCTAAGCACATATCTATTGTTATTTGCCTGCCGCACACTCCCCTGTTTTTTTTTTAAATTTATTATTGTTCTTTGTACCTTACGTGATTTTTTCTTGAGATGCTTATCTCTTTCATGGCTCTCCAGCTACGTCTATGAGGTTTTTCTTTCTTAACATAACGTATTTTATTGCTCTTTCCAGAGCTCACTGGCTGATCCTTATCTGCTTATAGGCTTTCTTTGCTCCATCTCAAACAAGCACATGCCTTCAGCAAGAAATGCTCCCCATCTCTCCGAATTGATTGTCTGTAACAAAGATCCGAGATTTAGACGCAGACAGTCCATTTGTCAACTCTATTCGAGGATTTAGTGCGAGCTGAATTACCCAAGGCTGCGCCTTTACGAACAGTTCCCGGCCTAACCATTTGCATAACAATGCACAGTGGTCCCATATATCGTCCTGTTTTTTTTAAAGCACTAAGACAGGCGAGAAATCGTCGTAGCGGTGAGCCGCCTTTGGGCAAGATAAAGTTGGTTATGTGGTGAGCAAATGAACGATTTTTTTATTATTATCGGGCTGATGTTGTAGGAAAAATAAATACGCGCAATAAAAGCGCATTCATGAATATTCGCCTAAAAACGTTTATTAAAAATGCTTCTGGCTCATGTGAATAACGACTCACGGTTACCTTTGAATAATATTATATTGAAGACTGAGTGCATCAAAATAGGCAGAGATAGAGTGCTGACCCCGACTCTGAGTCAGCGAGGCTTGTACGTGTGCGTTTTACTCAACTTGGGTCTTTTCCGTGATGTTTCATTTTTCTGAGTACTAATCAACATTTCCACTTGTCCTTTATAGCTAATTTCAGCAGTAAAATGTCTCTGGTAGTAAGACAAACAAAACTCAACTGGTCCATAGCCAATTTCTGCGCACAAAGCTCTTGAAGTTCAGACATATTATAACACATTTCTTCAAAGTGGGCTGTAAAAAGCAATAAGATCATATAGTCGAACTGCTGCCAAATTGTGCTTTATAGGTTTCAGTTGATCGATTTTCTGTGTTGTGTCACTGAAATCCTCACATGGGACAATTCAGTCTCATACCTGCATCTGTAAAAGTTTGTTCGGAAACTTCCTATTACAGCAGTACGCTTTAAACTCTCAAGTTTGAGGAGCGTATTGTGTGGTGAACATGATGACAAAAACATTTTCGGCTTCTTATTTCAAAGAGGACAACTTACAACAGATGCTCGCTCGAATAGAAAGTACACGTGTGTTTGAACGCTTGCCCAATACATGGTGCAGGGTTCTTAATTGCGCTGTGTCATGTTCCAGCTCCTCCCTCCCCGCTGCCACTTTCGAATTTGTCCATTAAAAAGACTAGCTTTGTCATAGATGACAAATTTCTAATGATGCATTAACATGCTTCTCATAACGGCTGACATTCGGTGTTCCCGGCTTTTCAAAGGGTTCAAAGAAAAAGTCTCATGTTTATAAATGGCAAAGCTTTTAAGGGTCATTCTAAAATAAAGAGACTTGTACATATCTGGATCCTGTGTGAAGAAATAATAGACCCACAAGATAAAATCAGTCTCAGCAAGGATGTCGCTTTGTTAGCAGAATGGAGTAAGAGCTGACAAATGCCCATCAATTTCGATAAACAGTCTGCATCAGAGTAACTAAAAAGACATCCACACTTACGTTTTCGTACGCTAATGGAAGTACCATCGTTTACAACGTCACTTACAATATTTACCTGAGTATTATTATTACGCCATGTTTAGGATGGTAGACACATGAAGAACACGTCACAAGCATAGCTATGCGAAAAGTAATGTTTTTACAGCAGGCCCTGCGATACACTACAAGCGAAGCAAATATTTTGGTCTTTGTGACAATTTCACGCGGCATCTTAGAACATGTGAGCGGAACATTCGTGGGCATGGTTCTCGTCTACCTCAAAACTCATAGTAACTATTGAGGCTGTCCAGCGCAAAGCCGAGCAGTTTAGATGTAAAAGACATAGTTACACCGACTCGCTTACGCAGATACTATCAGAGATCGGCTTTCAGATGTTAGTAGTAGTCGTGCTATCCTGTTCAGACTCAAATATATATACCTTATCCTGTATAGCGAAACTGAAGTAGATTCCAACATCCACTTTTTTACAACAGCTTCAGAGAACCCTGTTGCGTTACACTTCAGAGATATATACTTTAGCGCCAACACTACGTTCAGTGCTCCGTTCTTTCCGCAGGCTGTGCGGGTGTGGAACGCTTTATCCAAAATTGGTGTTTTATATACCGACAGATTACAAGTTTGTTTTAAACATGTTAGCCGAACCTCGCTGTCAGCAACGGATTAGCGATGCTCTCACATTGGCGTTTAACTATTGACAGTTTTATCTGTATATATTGCAATCGGCATGAGCAGAGAGAGGAGAAGAGGAGGAAGACGCGAACTGGTGATATAACATCTGTGATGTAACATAGTAGAGTTATGCATCTTATGACTTAGGCTTGCCTTACTCTTTCTTTTGTGTGTGTGTGTGTCATTTCGCAGCGTTTCGTATGTAACTAAACACAATTTTTCCACCTTTTAATACCATAGCTTCATTACGATCATTCTTTGTAATTATTATTTTGTGTACCTTGATATCACTATTACCTATTATACAATTGTGTGATTTCGTAGAACAATGTCAGTAGACTAGTTAAACCTATTTTTGTTACAGTCTCTGATGTAATGAGCAACATTTACTGAAAAAACTCTAAATGCAACGCCAGGTGAGAAGGATACGAAAGTTTTAGGTTTCTAGTTTATTGTTATAATAGTGGGTTGCCTAACCTTGGGTGGAAATTCCTCTTTTTATGGTAAATATAGTTTACGCCTACTACGGTGGTTCGCAATTAACGCACACGCAGAAACACAAACGGCGAGAAAGGTGCTTGAAAATTGTGATAAGTCTTCCTTTTTTCTATGAGGTGAGCATACTACCAACAACTTTCAGAAGAATATGTTGAAACCGAACGACAGTAAAAAAAAAGATAAGCGACGCCATCACGAATCAGCAATACATATTAATTAAACTATCAGAAATGGTAAACGATAAGCTAAACTGCTATGCAGTGAGGAGATGAACTAGTCAATAGTTAACATTTACAAGAAAGGCTTACCTATTCTATCGCTCCGGGAGTCGGTGTTCCTGCGCCTAGGTCATTCTATCATCGAGATTCAACCGAAGCGCTAACTTTTTTTACGAACGCAGCGCTCATCGAGCTGTAACCAATCAGTGCAATCAGCGAGCGCGAAAGTTGCGAACGCGAAAAAAGTCACTCCTTTCGACATTCTCGATTAGACGACCAGTCCCTCTAACGAAATCCTAACTTGACGCACCATTGCTCATCCGTTACGACGTCGGCTTCGACTTGCGTAATGAATGCTAACGAGGTCTCGATTACTTCATCAACTCAAAAACTCGTTAGGTAAGCTTGCAATGTCCGGCGCAAGCCACCCGTTTGATTCCTCTAATAATGCTGGTGGTGCTTTTCTATAGCTCGTAGAAGAGTGCTGAAAACTGAGAGGAAGGCTACCACAGTGTGGAGTGTTGGCGCTAGCGCCTTGTAGCGATATGAGGCGATGTCCAAGCAAGACGGCAAAAAATGAGGAATGTCGTCTTGAGGTATACCCCGGTATGCGGTATCGAAGAAGAGTAATCTAGTTTTGTCTAGGTAATAGATTCATTAGCGTGCAGAAACTTCGTTACCTAAGGAACGTGCATGTATCGCTGTGATTGCTGCACTCTGCAGTGACTTTAGTCGTAGCTCCAGCTTGACGTTTGCGGGAAAGAAGCGTAATTTATTTAGCCCGAAGTAGGCAGACTTTACCGTTGAATAACGACCTCACGAGTGCTGTTTCAGTTAAGTTCATTTTGATTTTTCGAGACGTTCCGCTTGTTGACTGAAAGCGCTTTCTTTTCTGTGGTTGAAGAATCTTTCTGACATCATATTATTCCCCCGGAGTGTGTGTTGGGCAAAATTTTGCAACTCGTTCGTACAAACCTCTTAAAATAAACAAATGCATACCTCTGTACTCAAATGCATAGTCAATAGAATCTGCCACATCAGATATTTAAGATTGGGGTGGTTATAATACATGGCTCTGGCTAGTGAACAGTGGGCCAAAACTGTAACTATTATGCGCAGCGGCCACTTTTTTTTAGGGGCGAAGCTCCTTATGGCGTGGCTTGGGCGTCCCTCGTAGTACGTAACCACCAGTGGCACATACCCGAAACAGGTATAACATTTGTCCTCCAAGGTGGTGCCGGTGAGAAATTTCTTCTGTGCGTTGTTTAACAAAAAAATAGTGCTCAATGTACATGCCAATGGCTGCTAATGGGGAACGAGAGACCGGAGCATTCGGCTTTTAGTCAACGCGCACGCTGCGATCTCTATTAGCAGCCATTGGCATGTACATTGAGCACTATCGGACTAGAAAGGGTTGCTACATTATACTCGCTGGGTGTAACCTCCTTAGTTTTAGAAAGGTTTAGCGAGCGTTCAGCCGCAGGGCCATGAATAAAATGAACTAGTATATACCATGAATGAATTCGAGGTGGTTAAAGGGGGAAGCAGATACGAAGCGCAAGCCGTAAGAAATTAAAACCTGAATCCTCCTGTCTCTCATTTCACATTAGCAGCCACTGGCATGTACGTTGAGCACTATCTGACAGAAAAAGCTTGCTACGTTATACTCGCTGGGCGTAACCTCCTTGGTTTTAGAAAGGTTTAGCGAGCATTGGGCCGCAGTGCCATGAATACAGTGAAATAGTATATACCATGAACTCAAGGTGGTTGAAGGTGGGAAGTAGACCCGAAGCGCAAGCCGTAAGAAAGTGTGCGTGTTCCACCTCTCGTTTAGTCCTTGGAATGTCCACTGAATGGCGGTGATTCTATATGGGGAATATATGATAAAAAGATGCTAGATGATGGGACTTGGAGTGTTGAATAGATGGACGAACGGACACACAGACAGATGCATGGATGGACGCATGAACGGACGCAGGGGCGGATGCATGAACGAACGCAGGGACGGGCGCACGAACAGACGCATGGACGGTCACACAGACGGACGCATGAATGGACGAATGCTTCGCCCCACTCTCCATCATTCACTCCGTGAATATGCTGCCATTTTTTTGTCACTCAGTGCCATATTGTGCAACGAAGTTAGAAAAAATTGTTTCGTGGACATGCGCTTTGTATATGGCATACAGTTATCCTAACCTTCTTTGAAACGTAATTCAGTCGTATAGCAAAGATACACAAAAAAAGGACTGCCACTCATTGACGATAGCTAAAGATTTGGCCGACTGTACATCCCTTTCTGTGGATCATACTAACCTTTCGTGTGTATAGCTTACATGATCATGGTATTTGCATGGAATCTTACATTGTCATGTAAAATTGGTGCAACGAAATGTTACCTATGAACGCAGCTATTCGCATAAATAGTCAAGATTTTGCGACAGATACCCTGATAACGGCCCGGCTTTTAGCTATCGAAATTGCTCCTAGGCCCACCCTCTCCCGTCCCTCCCATAAATTTGAGTGAACGGGGGTATTTTACCAAGAACAAATAACGAAAATAGATGTTTTTCAAGGCCTTCGCTACCTGACTCTTCCCGCTAAGGAAATCATGGCTGTGGGCCTCATTATGGTAATTTTGTTATTTTAAGAATAAATGATTAGGTTTGTGCTTATGAAATTGGCCCGTATTATCGGTATTCAAAAATACAAATTTAACACGCACTTTAAATAAAGTTCAGCACACCACGTGGCATCCCCCACATTGAATGATGTGACAGTCTTTTCGGCATGTATAATGGCCTAGAGTTTCAATACATACTGCTAGTTTTGTCCTCAGTGACTTCTAATTTTGAGAAACGTAGAAGCCTACAGCTCTGCCAACTTTATATAGGGGCCTAAACGTAAATAGCTAGCTGATTGTTTTTACATACACCCAGTAAATTGCACGCCCTAAGCTGTTACCATATTTACTGCTTTCTAGAGCTAGGGACAAGCACCAAAGCGCCTAGTTATATGAGCAGTAGGCACAAATTTCGCAGATGAAAACCGCATTAGTTTTAGAGAGAAAAATATATACTACAAGCAGCACGGTAAAAGCGCCACGAGTGAAACAGTCGCATTTTGCATGGACCCAGTGACTGTCCTTGCAACCTTGAAGTTAAGCGTTATGGCATTCTCGGTGCAACAACAAGATAACAAAAGAAATGTGAAGTTCTTTTAAGCTTGAGCGATTATAACCCCACGACGCGTCTTAAGGTTAGAAAAGTCGCCGCTGCCGTGAATACTTCGAAGCATGTGCGACGTTTTTCAATTCTGACAAAGAAGTGCTGCCGCGTGCTTGAGATGAAGTTAAAGCAGTAAAAAAAAACAGCAAAAAATTGGCAGATCTCACGTACAGTGGCTATCGATGATATGCGAAGCAAAAATGAGGAAACCTGAGTGTCAATTTAAAATCACCACAACATTACGAGGCGGACGTAAATTATGCCGCACATGGCTTCCATGCCATGGTTATCAATTTTGAACGTGTCATTTGCCTTCGTTGTCTATCCGCGTTAGGTTATACCAAATTCTCTTTGTAAGCATCTAGGTTTCTGCTCCATAGGTAAGTACTGGCAAGATGCAAATGTTATATACCTTCCTCTTGAGGGATAGCGGGAATCTACCAGTCATGATTTAAGAGTGATCGCCAAATGTGCTCCACCCCATTCCTATTATTCTAGTTACTAAAAGTAGTTCGGCTCCACGATTATTACCTGTCCTAAGTAGCCATAATTCTTAACAGCTTCCAGCGCCTCTCTACGTATCACAAAGTGCTGTTTTCTGCCAAGATTGTTGCACATTACTTCAGTTTTGTGTATATTATTTTCAGACCTACTTTTCTGCTTTCTTTGTCCAGTTCAGTAATCCCAAACTTTAGTTCGTCCCCTGAGTTACTCATCAAGGCAATGTCCTCAGCGAATCGCAGGTTACTAAGGTACTCCTAATTAACTCTTATCTCTAACACTTTCCAGTCTAGGGTCCTAAGTACCTCCTGTGAACACTTGGTGAATAGCATAGGAGAGATCATGTCTTCTTGCCTTACACCCTGCATTATCGGTATTATGTTGCTTTCTTTTTGAAGCACTATGGTAGCAGTTGATCCCCTGTAGATTTCTTCCAGGATATTTATATACGCTTGGTCGACGCCCTGATTCTGCAGTGTCTGCATGACTGCTGATATTTCTACTGAGTGAAACGCCCTCTCGTAATCTATGAAGGCTATTCTAAAGGAACTTGTTGTTGGGCTAGTTGGTAGAGCATTTTGAGAAGTTAATTTGAGTGCGAAAACTTGATCGTGTGTGAGTGATCGTGTCAAGTTTTCGCGCTCGAATGATCTTTTCGCTATGAAGGCTATGTATAGTGATTGCCTTTATTTTGAGCATTTCTCTATGACCTGATTGATAGTATGAATATGGTCCATTGTGGAGTAGCCGGTACGAAATCCTGCTTGTTCCTTTGGCTGATTGAACTGTAATGTCGTGTTAATTCTATTAGCTAATACTTTTGCAGATAGTTTGTAGAGAACGGAGAGTAAGTTGATCAGCATGTAATTTTCAAGTCCTTGACGTCTCCTTTCTTATGCATTAAGATAATGTTGGCGTTCTTCCAACATTCCGCTACCTTTCCCTCAAGGGACACTTTCTATATCAGGTGGCTATTTTTTCTAACACGATTTCTCCGCCATTTTTCAGGAGGTTCTCACCAGCGGCTTTGCCTCTTTGCATTTTTTCTAGAGCTTTTCTTACTTTCCCTTTCAATCAAGTCTAATTCTCTTGGACTACTCTACTTTCTCCCAATACAATCCTGGTTGTTTCGCCTTCTGTACAGCTCTCCGTAGAACTCCTCTCCTATATATTCATATTGGTTATGAAAATTTCTTCCTTGTTTCCTAATGCATGCATCCAATTTTCGCCTATGCACAAGCCTGCCTTCGCAGCTTTTAGGCTTGTGCCGTTTTTTACAGCCCGTTCAATTCTTTTCGTGTTATACCTCCTGATGTCGGCTACTTTACGCCTATTGATTAACATCGAAAGCTCCACTAGCTCAATTTTCTCCATTTAATTGGAGGCTTTTATCGTTTATCGTCTCTTGTTAAGATTTTAGCCTCCTAAGATAGTTTTCAAGTTTCCCGTCTAGTGACTGAACCTTCAACTTCAATTGCACACTGTTTGATGGCATTAGCAATATTATTATTCAATTATTCAACGCTAACGTCGGTTATTTCATTGAGTGCCTCGAATCGATTCTGAAGCAAAATTCTGAATTATTGTATTTTTCCTCTCAGCGGCAGTTAATTAATTGCATATCAGTTTTTGTCTTTGATTTTTTTTTAAATCTAGGTGCATATGAGCTCTTCATTCTATGGTCACTGCGTCTGATCTTGCCAACTAATTCTACCTCCTGTAAAACGTCTGAGTGAGTATACGGAATGAAATCAATTGCATTTTTAGTTTCGCCATTAGGACTTCGCCACGTCCACTTACGATTAGCCGGTTTTCTAAAGAAAGTATTCATAATCCGTAAATTATTGCGTTCTGTGAGCTCTACTAATTACTCCCCTCTGGCATTTCTAGAGCCGATGCCATATTCCCCCACTGCGTGGTCTCCGGCCTGTTTTTTGCCTACTTTGGCATTGAAGTCGCCCATAAAAATAGTATACTGTGTCTTTACTTTATTAATGGCTGACTCTACGTCTTCATTAAAGCCTTCAACCAAATCCTCATCATGGCTCAATGTAGGTCCGTAGGCCTGTACTACCGTCATCTTGTACCTTTCGTTAAATTTAATTGTGATACTTGCCACCCTCTCGCTGATGGTATAGCATTATTCTATGTTGCCAGCGATATTCTTGTGTATGGGACACCCCACTCCCAGTTCTTCTCTGTCACCTAATCCACGGTAGCACAGAACGGGTTCATTATTCAGCTCTGCATACGCCTCACGTGTCCTCCTAACTTCGTTGTGCCCCATTACATCCCATTTAACACCCTCTAATTCCTCGAATAGCATACCTAGACTAGCCTCACTAGATAGCGTTCTAGTGTTGACGGTAGCCATGTTCAGATTCCAATGGCGGCCCGTCCGTAACCAGGGATTCTTAGCACCCTCCGCCACTTCTCTGGTCTGACCGCTGCCTGGGACAGTTGCTTCGCAGCTGCTGTGGACTGAGGGCCAAGCGTTAACTGCTGTGTTCATGGGAGGTTGTGGCACGGTACTGCACAAGGTGGCCAATCCTGTTCTTGTGAGAGAGTGCATTATCAGCAGATGGTCGCCAATAAGGCCGTACCCCAGTGAGGGGATACGGGCGCACAAATAAGGCTTTCATCATACGCTTTCAGTGTTTAAAACAACTGTGTTTAGAATAAGCTGTTAACTATTTAGAGTACTCAGTACTCTACTATGGGCAAGCTTAAAGCTGTACGTGGCCCTTCCACTTCTAAAGGTGCTAGCAGTAACCTGACTAAGGCACTGTTTACAATAAATGGTTTGTGATTTGCAGTACTAGTACTCTACTATGGGAGAGCATAAAGTCATACCGACGACATGAAGGCTATACTGTTGAGCTTCTGAAAGTATCAAGAATACGGCTGACAACTAACACGCAACAACACAATCAGTAAAAGACGAGGCCCGTAAGAGTAACGTGTTTTTGCGGAATCACCAAGATAAAACTAAAACCACGTGAAACAACTTTATCCATGTAACATAAGGCAAGAAATTGTGTGATACGCTAGCAACAGACGTTTTAAGTAAAGCCACAACAATGTAAACAGTTGTCGAAAATACAAATGGCAATGTCCCCGATAATATCGCTAGCCATAGTGGAGACGAATCATTACAAGTAGACAACATACCTCCAGTACATTGTGATAACTACGACATACGTAGTATACCTATATGCGTTGATTTGGTTTTTACAAAATGCAGGGCTTTCTGTTGTATCAAATCATTTTTGTGTCTGCTAAACTAATGCGGGATGTATAACCATGTTATACCGCCACCCACTGCAGGGTGTCCTGGACGATATTGAGTCCATAACCTGGACACTGAAAGCCCAGAGCACAAATATGTTATGTATTCAGCCTTTACATTCGCGTAGCAAATAAAAAAAATAATGACATCTTTCCAAAGGGAACCCTGATGGGATGCAAATCAACAGCGTTGCGCACGGCGATTCGGCGGGCGATTTGGCGGGCGATTCGACCGGCGATTCGACGG
The DNA here is from genome assembly GCF_043290135.1 of Rhipicephalus microplus. Taxonomy (NCBI): domain Eukaryota; kingdom Metazoa; phylum Arthropoda; class Arachnida; order Ixodida; family Ixodidae; genus Rhipicephalus; species Rhipicephalus microplus. The sequence goes on from NC_134706.1 coordinate 43,229,722, forward strand.
AAGGTGCGTGGCGCTTTCGGGACGTTGCCGACGACGACAGCGTCCAGGATCCACCTGCGTTGGCCTTCCGCTGTCAGCGCTTACGCTCGGCTTACTTGGCTCCCGTCACGTCGGGGTTGACGGCGTGCCGTCTCCATCCTCGAATGCGATCGGCATTCTTGAGTCGCACCTCGTCGGTGTCGGCGGTCTTCCACTGCCGACGCTTGCGTTCGGCTTCTCTGGCTCGCGCCTCGTCGTTGTTGCAGGCGGGCCGTCACCATTCGCAAACGCGATCGGCTATGCCAACCCTCGCAACGCCAGCGACGGCCAGGTTAGACGAAATTCCTTCGGCGCATGTTTCGGCGGGCCAAGGAGCTTCGGTTTGCAGTGTCCTCTCCTTCGCCGATAAGCGAGACAAAAGATTGTTACCTCGAGGCACACTCAAACGCTGCAAGCAGTGGAGAGGGTGAAGTGATAGAGAGGTGACATGCGGCGAATGCTCAGCAGGGGAGATGGAGAGAGAGAGAGAGAGAGAGTCCGACATGTCAACAAGTGCGATAGAAATCGCACTGTTGCCTTTGTGAGCCGTATTAGCTCGGTGAAGTTGGCAACGATTCACTCTAAAGGCTATCGGTGTTCTATATCTCCAAGCGCGCTTCTACTTTTGTGTTTTGTGTAACTGATCCCGTTACACCCCTAGTCACAGTCTTGCAGTAACTGCGCTCTCATCAACCTTACCAAAACACACCAAAACAGTTGGAAACATTCGATTTCATGGCGCGGTGCACCAAAAACTACGGTTTGATTGATATGTGGGGTTTAACTTCCCAAAACCGCCATATTATTATGAGAGACGCTGTAGTGGAGGGCTACGGAAATTTCGACCACCTGGGGTTCTTTAACGTGCACCCAAATCTCAGCACAAGGGCCCACAACATTGCCGCAACCATGGGAAATGCAGCCACCACAGCCGGAATTCGAGCCCTCGACGTGCGGGTCAGCAGCTGAGTACCTTAGCCACTAGACCACCGCGGCGGGGCCCGAAAACTACGGTTACGCACGTAACGGATTCGGTGACATGAAAAAGAGTAGTAGCACACGTGCTCCTATAAAAACTACTGACCAGGAAAAAGAAAATACAGGCGCGAACACTGAAACGCAAGAACACTGAAGACGCCAGACCGACACATTCAGGCCCTACTCGAACAATGTTTTAAGCTTCAACGATTTCTCGCATTAGGTTATCCTTCACTGATGCGACATTAACCCCCGTATTCTACAGCGTCTTTTCACTCAAAGCTTCACCTTCACTCGAGAAAGCCGATGGGAGCGCCGTCTCTAGGCAGGGAAAGTCACTGCATATCCGTGATAATCTGCTGCAAATTTTGAGCAGCGCAGCGCGATTTTCAGCCGAGCAGCAGCGAAGTGCTCAACTCTGTCAAGTGAAGGGCGAAAGTCGAGTCAAGGAGCATTCGTGAATACGAGGGTAACTGTAGAGGCGGTCAGAACAGGTTGACAGTCAGAAATGAGCACCCAAAACCTAATTTATAATGATGCATCCAAATGTTACAAGAGAAAGGAAACCTAAAATTCATCGGGCTACTCTCATTTCACAAATACCTTGAATGCATGTGTACTAGAGTGGACGCATGGCTAGTGCGGATCAACTGGAAACTTCAGATGCCCCTCGCCTCACTCTCAAGAAACGTATGGGCCATCGTCCAAGGAAAGCCTCTTCGCCGCGTGTTTCCAGTTGCTGATTGAGGTAATCCCACACAATAAGCCGTATTTCCTAAAGTGGAGAATAGGCACCTCTATGGGGTTTGTGCCGTACTTCAAATAAACAGCGTCGCCGCCACAGTACGTAGAAGGCCACTGTAAAGACTAGTCTTGCAAACAGCCCAAGTTGTGCTCCCATGTGCATACTGCGAAAGTCAAAGAGGCGTTGTACCGTGTGCCAGACGCCTTTCGCCACCGAGCACTGAAACAGAGCATGTTGGGCCGTCTCTCTTTTGCCGCAGTTTGGACAGTGGTCATTTGGAACGACTCCCCAATCGGCTAAACGGTGACGTATAGGCAATGCCCTCCATCTTCTAAACCAGTCATACTCGCGCACCTGGTCATGTACACGATTGCAACGCTATCGTTTCCAATTTTTCGTACAAGATGATTTTTCTTCCTCTTTAATCAGTGTGCTACTTGTCATCATTTCACTTATTTCCTGTGACTAAACATCTTCCAGACTGCAACTGTTTGTTTTAAGCCGCTGGCAGCTCTGTAAAACTTAAGCGGAATTTGCGCTCGTGGTCCGAACCTATAGATATGCATGAACCTATTAAGACGTTTGAAAAAAAAAAAACAGTTAACAATTTGGAATACTGGGTGCTCTACCATGGGAGGGTATGAGGCCGTCCCAGACAAGAACAACAACTGCCTCATAACCTTTCGTGCCTTGTGTTTACAAAAGTTGTTAATAATTTAGAGTATTATAGTACTCTTCTATAGGAGAGCATAAAGCCGTCCCGTAGGCCGATTACGAAGGCGCTTCATTTACGAGCGTAGTTCATAATGTCTCTAAATGTTATCTTTTTTTTGCGTGATGCCGCGCAGTTTTCCCGCATCGCAGGCATGTGACGTACCCGCACAGGCTGGGGTTCATTTCACAAGTACTTGATTGATTGGGTGATTGATTGATTGATATGTGGGGTTTAACGTCCTAAAACCACCATATGATTACGAGAGACGCCGTAGTGGAGGGCACCGGAAATTTCGACCACCTGGGGTTCTTTAACGTGCACCCAAATCTGAGCACACAGGTCTACAGCATTTCCGCCTCTATCGGAAATGCAGCCACTGCAGTCGGGATTCAATCCCGCGACCTGCGGGTCAGCAGCCGAGTACCTTAGCCACTAGGCTACAGCGGCGGGGCTCGCTAGTTCTTGGTCAAAAAGGTTTACTTCTTATCAAATTTTACCAAAATTCCGACTTGACTGCTCTGCAAAACGTAGCGCTTTAAACAAGAAATGACGAAACTTTAACTCATATTGTGCGTAGTATTTGCGTTACCACCAAAAATGTGCTTGTGGTTAGAACGGTCATCGCAAATCATTGCTCTGTTGCACAGGAGGAGGAGTGATAGACATTCGTGCTGCAGTACTGGGGGCGGAACGGGTGTTTATTCTTATGAACTGGGCTGAGCAAGGTGTGAAGTTGTATCGCACGACGAGCTTCTTGCATCCAGGTACTTAGCACGAAGAAAGATTATTTGGGTTCAAACTAAAAAAAAGAATTCGATCACATTGTCATCGGATATCTCAAGGGTGGGAGCTAAAGGCTTAAAACTATTTTTAAAACGAGCAAGCATAACCTATGCGTATCACTGGCGACCTAAGCAGTCCTTTGTCAAACAGGATGAGATAGTCGTATACGAACCTGCGAATCATGATGATGGCGAGATTACTTAGACTTTGCGCCCATCAGTCAACAATTCGAGCTAAAACAATAAAGCTGAGAACGATCGCCTGGGTTATCCTCGTGAAGTGTAAGGCCCACGGGACGGCTTTATGCTCTCCCATAGTAGAGTACCTAGTAGTCTAAATCATTAACAAATTTTCTAAACACACAAGCTTCTCCTCCAACAACAGTTCAAATCGTCCTGTGTACCTCACGTCGTTAAGCACTTTTAGGGGCGAAGCTTCTTATAGCGGCATCCATTCGTCCCTCATAGCCGTTGTAGTATGTAACAAGTATAACATTTTGACTTCAAAGGTGGTGCTGGTGAGAGATTTCTTGTCTGTGTTGTTGAACAATAAAAAAATAGTGCTCAATGTACATGCAATGGCTGTTAATGGGGAATGAGAGACAGGAGCATTCGGCTTTTAGTTAACGCGCATGCTGAGATCCTCATTAGCAGCCACTGGCATGTACATTGAGCAATATCTGACAAGAAAGGGTTGCCACGTTATACTCGCTGGGTGTAACCTCCTTAGCTTTAGAAAGGTTTAGCGAGTCTTGAGCCGCACTGCCATGAATACAATGAACTAGTATATACCATGAATGAACTCGAGGTGGTTAAAGGTGGGAAGCAGACCCGAAGTGCAAGCCGTAAGAAAGTGTTCGTGTGTTACCTCTCGTTTAGTCCTTGGAAGGTCCGCTGGATGGTGGTGCTTTCATATGGGGAATATATGATGAAAAGATGCGAGATCGTTGTACTTGGAGTGTTGAATATATGGACGAACAGGCACACAGACAGATGCATGGATGGACGCATGAATGGACGCAGGGGCGGATGCATGGACGAATGCAGGGACGGATGCTCGAACAGACGCAAGCACGGACGGGCAGATGGACGCATGGACAGTCACACAGACAGACGCATGGACGGACGGAAGCAAGAACGAATGGATGGACGAATGCTTCGCCCCATTCTCCATCATTCACTCCGTGGATATGCTGCCATTTTTTTTCCTAAACACACAGGACTGTTATTCTTATTTGCATATTTGTCATAGATCCACCGGGACACCTTATGGCTCCGACACATAAACTAGAGTGCATGTAGTGCTCTAAAGCACTCGCGATTGATCCCAAACGAACCCTATATAAATGGCATGTTCTTGTACAACGTGATTGAATTTCCGGAAATTGTCCAGGCATGGCCGCTGTTATCCGTAACACGGAGTGCGTAGGCGCGCTCAGTGAAGCACCATGATGGTCGCCGAACGAAGTATTGCGATGCGAGTGCAATCACTGCCAGAAGGGGGAGCTAGCTAAACAGAGTTTGCTTTGGTTTGTCCCACAAGAGAGCCAGAGCTGCGTAGTCTACATAGCGAGCGCGGTTTTACGTGAACGCGTGCGCCGAAGAGAGCAGCCGTATAGCAAAGGACGCTCTGCATCTGGCACTGATCGCGCTTGAGCCAAAACATTTCGCACGGCGTCCACTTCGTGGTCCGAGGAGCGTAGCCGCGCACGCAGTGTTACCTGCAACACTGGCTGCGCCTAGACGTTGTCTTCAGGTAAGAAGATAACAGTCCTAAAACGCAGCGCACAGGTGTATACGCCACATAAACTTGGAAAATCTGTACACCATACAGGTCAATACACGCGTCAGCCCATTAACTGACAATCCTTTTTTTTCGCTTTCTCTTCTCTTCCCCCTCTCTCTCTCATCTTTATACCCCCTTTCTAGTCTGCCAGCGTAGGGTAGCAAACCAGGCATGTGCCTGGTTAACCTCGCTGCCTTCTTTCTTGTTGTTCTTGTTCATTGTCCACAGAAATTAACAGTTGGTCATGAGTAATGGATTATTTAGTCTTTGCCATCTATCGAAAAGTCATTGCCAGTATTACCTGTATGGAAAAGCATTACTCGCAACACATTATCCCACCATTCTGCTCACCCGTAAATCATGAAGCTCTCTAAAAAAAGTTTTAAACAGCCGGTCGTATACATAGAAGCTCGCTCCGAGTCCCTCGTCCGTGTACTGAATAGATGGTATTGTGATTAATGTAGCTTTATGGTCTCAACTAAGGTTCAGTGGATGTGAAACCTTGCGAAAGAGATTTTAACTATGACCTAATATTTGGGCAAGGAGGCACCATGCGGCGCTGCGTCGAGACATCGCGGGGAAAGGTGATGAGGGTAGGAGAGGGAGGGGTAGCTCTGCCCAAAAAGACGGTATAATGGAAACGTCGCATGTCTTCATTATGCAAGTGTAGCTAGACAGACCCGTCTTACGACTAGACCTCATTAGAGTAGGCCCTCATTTTAGAGGTATACATTGGGAGCGTTCAAATTCAAAGCAGCCGTACCAACGAGATAATTATATATTCGCGGCAAACATCTTTACATCTCACACGATTGCAGAAAGGTGGCGCCAAATAGAATCACGACTGCGTCTTGTAAAGCTAACCCGTTTATTGATCGTCGGACAGCTGCTTTAAAGCTTGTAAGGTGAAAGTTATATGATGAAGGAGGCTATGAGAGGAGGAAGTTGATTCTCCGAGCTGACTACCGAACTGATTGCGAAATTCTTGTCAATCTAATTAGAGCCCTCCGAGTTAACCACGTGGATCCCTCTAGCATGCATGTGGCGTGCACTTCAGTGCGTGTGGCTGTGCTTGTATAAAATGACGTTTAATAAATCTTAATACACGAACCTAGACTAATGTGCAGCGTGGCTTCCGCATGACGTGCATAATTGAGAAGTAAGAATGAAAATGGGTGGACCCGTGGTCCAAAGCAAATAAAAGCAAGACGTTTGGACTTCTTTATGCGAACATTCTTATAATAATAATAATGATAATAATAATAATAATAATAATAATAATAATAATAATAATAAGAAGAAGAAGAAGAAGAAGAAGAAGAAGAAGAAGAAGAAGAAGAAGAAGAAAAGAAGAAGAAGAAGAATACTCTAACATTATAATACCAATTTATTACACATAGTTAAAATGATCACAGAAAAACTGCACTACACTTTCTTGGCCAACTCCCTGAGTGGGTATGAGCCAACCTCCCAGGAAAACAAACAAACAAACAAAGATTGTTAGCAACACATGATATAACAAAGCCCAGCAAATGCGTCACTTGGTTTTTGTCACAACGGCAAACTAGCTGCCCCTCCTCCTCCCACTGAGGCAACCCGAACAACGCATTTTTTACTTTCCCATGTAAAAAATCCCTGCCCTTTCTACGGGACTGATGTTGACATGGAACAATAGTTGCCGTTGTACGAATGCACAAGTAAGAATTACCGCTGGGATGACAAACTTGTGTTGGCCAACATCGTACTCTGAAGGCAAGCACAACAGCTTCAGAAAGCCCTTGATATTCTTCAGAACTACACTCCGAAAGCAGGATTACGGCTGGTGCACACCGGCGACTATCAGCGGTCGCGTGACCATTTGCGACTGGTCGCAAACAGTCGCGAACGGTCGCAAAGCGACTGCTTTGGCTAGTCGCTTTCTGACCGATTTTTCAGTCGCGCGACTGCAGTCGCAAAGCTGCTGGAACCAATCAGCGATGCTCAATTTTCTTCTTTTGTTTTTTCATTGCGCTAGCTTCCTGCCGCCAGATACAAACGAGAGCGTTCCTCTGGGTCTGTGGCACCATGGCCACCACGGAATATTTGGCTTGGAGAAGGCGGGGCGCAGCAGCTCGAGAAAAGTGTCAAATTTACGTGGCGGCATTTGCAAGAAGCTAAACACCGTGAAAGTAAAGAGGAAATAAATTGGGCACGATTTTTTTTCCGTATTCAGAAACGCTTTTTTGTCTTGAACTTCACTTGTCACTGCCTTCAATGCGGCGCGTTTGAAACGCGTTTGTGCTTCATGCCTTGGCAACGACTTAAGACACTGCGTTGGAGACGCGTTTGTGCTGCATTGTAGGCTGTGGCAAGTCAATTTAAAATTCAAGGACTGTTTCTGAATACGTACGACTCTTGGAAATACTCCTCGTCGTCTCAGCGCAGCTCAGGAGGCAGGCGGCTTGCATGGCCGGCCAACTCCCGCGATCGAAAGGACGGTCACACCCACTACCGGCTTTTTTTCTTTGGAGGCATCTGTGACGCCAGCGCTGACACTGTACCAGGCGGGCCACCGCTTAATAAATCGGGATGATCCCACCTCACCTGGCCACCTTGAGAGAGGGCGCGCGCGCGGCGCGGCAGCCATCAATAAACAGTCCCTTGCTAGCTAGCGTCTCGTGTGGTTGTGTCTTTGCTGAGCGCGTAAAGCAGAACGTGGTGTCAGAAGTGTAACAGTCGAACCCTGCGCTGAAGATGGACTGCCTACCACCACCCGAGCCACTTGTACTGACAAATACTCCGGCCGACAACTGGAAAAAGTTCCGCCAACGAATCGAACTCTACTTCAAAGCTACTGAGACCAACAAGAAACGGACGCCAGCACAGAAGGCTGCCATCTTTCTACACGTCGCGGGCCCAGAGGCAATTGAAGTGTTTAACACCCTACCTCTATCAGCAGAACAACGAGAGGACTATGACTCGATCGTCAAAGCCTTCGAAGACTACTGCACGCCTCGGTGCAACGAGACATTCGAGAGGTACGTTCTGCGCAGTCGGCAACAACAGGATGGTGAACCTTTCGAACAGTTTTTGCGCGATATTCAGTTGAAAGCACAGACTTGTAATTTTGGCGAACTTAGGGACTCGATGGTGAGGGACCAGATAGTGTGCGGTATCGTCGACAAGAAGCTACGTGCACGCCTGCTTCAGGAGAAGGACTTAACCCTAGAATCAGCTGTAGAAATCTGCAAAGCCGCGGAACTGGCAGCAACGCAGAACCGGGCTCTTGAAAGCGAAGCGAAAGTGCAGAGAGTCGAAAAAATTGCAAACGCTGCCGGACAGTCTCGTACGAGCGGACAACGTCGACGCTGTGGCTACTGTGGCAAGATTCACGGACCAAGACGCTGCCCAGCGTTTGGAAAAACGTGCACGCTGTGCAACAAAAGAAACCATTTTGCAGCTTGCTGCAGGAGTAGACGCGGCGTTCATGAGTTAGGCGTCGCTGCAACAGAAGATGCACTGGAGGAGTCCTCGGACGCTACCGATGAAGACATTCAAGTTCTCACGGTACAAATCAGAAACGTGTCCAAAAATCAGGATTGGACGGTGGCAGGGGACCTTGCCGGGCACCCGACAGAACTGAAAGTGGATACAGGAGCGCAAGCGAACATATTGCCGTACTCGTACTTTCGCAGGATGCGTTTGCCGACCATGGTGCGGCCATCGACCACAGTACTTACTAACTACGAAGGAAGCAAAATACATCATTTGGGCGTTATCAGTCTGCCACTACGTCTAGGAGAGCAGCAAGAGAATATCAGTTTTTTTGTGGTCAAGAGAGGCAAGCAAGTCCTACTCGGATTGAATGCAGCAGAACGTTTCGGGCTGATTTCCCGCGTTCACGATGTATCTTCAAGAAGTGACGTTAGCACCGACTGGGTCACCGAGTTCCCGGAGTTATTCCACGGTCTGGGCTGCATCCGTAGACCATATTCGCTGGCAATGAAGGATGATGCGCGCCCCACGATCATGCCGCCGAGGAAAGTGCCACACGCACTGCGAGCGCCACTTAAGCAGGAGTTGGCCCGGATGGTCTCGCAGGGCATCATATGCAAAATGGAAGAGCCGTCAGACTGGGTGAGTCCACTTGTTCTTATTATGAAGAAGAATGGCCGCATGCGAATATGCCTAGACCCGCGGTACATTAATCGAAGCCTTAAACGCGAGCATTATCAGCTACCCTCACGTGAAGAAATAGAAGCAGAGCTGGCAGGAGCGGTGATGTTCACCAAGCTTGATGCCAATAGCGGGTTTCACCAGATCCCCTTAGACGAAGACACTTCAAAGATCTGCACCTTTAGCACGCCGTTCGGAAGATACCGATTTTTGCGCCTGCCATTTGGTATCGCGTCCGCCCCCGAAGTATTTCAGAAGGCAATGACGGAAGTGTTTGAAAACCTGCCGGGCACACGCGTATATGTCGATGATATTTTAATTTGGGGTGCATCAAAAGAGCAGCATGATCAACGCCTGCGTGCAGCACTGATGGCAGCGAGAAAGGCTGGCCTGACACTGAACAAAGAAAAGTGTCTGTTCGCGAAGGCCGAAGTTAAATTCCTGGGAGATTGTATCAGCAAAGAAGGAATAAAACCCGATGCTAGTCTCATTGAATGCGTTGCCAACATGCAAAAGCCGTCGAGTAAACAGGAAGTTCAAAGGTTTTTAGGTATTATGAATTACTTTGGCAAATTCATACCTAATCTCTCAAAAAGAACTGACGCCCTTAGGTCATTGATAAAGAATGATGTTGAATTCATATGGGAAGTTCACCATGACAAAGAATGGAAAGATCTTATTAAGGCTTTGACATCGGCTCCAGTGATCGCAGTTTTTGACCCATTGAAGCAAACGAAACTCTCAGCTGATGCATCAAGCTTTGCAGTAGGTGCTGCTCTTCTTCAACTCCATGACCAAGATTGGCGCCCAGTGGGTTATGCTTCAAGGGTGCTCTCAAAGGCTGAAACAAAATATGCCCAAATTGAAAAGGAAGCGCTGGCCGTGACGTTTGCTTGTGAGCGTTTCCGGGAGTTCGTACTGGGGTTATCAGTGACAGTCGAAACAGACCACCGACCTTTGCTTGCTATTTCACAAAAGAACCTGAGTGAAATGCCGCCACGATTGCAGCGCTATTTCTTGAGGCTAATGCCTTTTGATATCAAATTGCAATATGTTCCTGGGAAGCATCTGCTAGTGGCGGACACACTGTCCCGAATTCCAGGAACCCAACCGAGTGACGGAGAAAGCGAACAAGACGTATGCATCCATGCGACTCGCGTGCTAGCCAGCATCGTAAGTGAGAACACGAAGACTGAACTGACCTCTGCAATCCTGGCGGACCCATACCTCAAGCAAGTGGTGGAGGCACTCCAGGAAGGACGACCAGTCTCAGGCGAACTAGCTCCATGTTTGTCAGAACTGTCATATGTTGATGGAGTGCTTTTGCGGGGCAGCAGGGTGGTAATCCCAAAGAGTCTGAGGCGATCCATGCTGCAACGTCTTCATGAAGGCCATTTCGGAATGAGCAAGTGCAAAGCCAGAGCACGCCTTCTGATGTACTGGCCTGGGATGAATGCTGACATCAAGTCACTCATTAGCAAGTGTGCCACATGTCAGCACTTTGCCTACCGGCAACCTTCAGAGCCACTGTTATCGAGGGAAATCCCAACGCGGCCGTGGCAGCGAATTGGTGTCGACCTATTTGACCATGGGGGCAAGCGTTACCTGGTTGCGTACTGTGCCTACTCCAACTACCCAGAAGTGGAACAGTTGCCTCAGTCAACAAGTCAGGTCGTAGTGGACACACTAGGGACCATGTTTGCTCGCCACGGTATACCCATTGAAGTCTGTACCGATGGAGGACCACAGTTCACATCGCGAGAGTTTAGACAGTTTGCAGTAAAATACGATTTTACTCATACCATATCCAGTCCACACTTCCCCAGGGCCAATGGTCTAGCTGAGAAAGGGGTACAGGTCGTAAAGCGCCTCTTGAAGAAAAGTGAGTACGCTGGCGAGGAGTTTTGGGTTGCACTGCTCAATTATCGAATCTCGCCCCTGATAGACGGACGCACACCAAGTCAGCTCCTTATGGGACGGATGCTTCGGGGACGACTTCCAGACTTCTCATCGGCTTCGACATCGTCAGTGCGGAAACATCCACAGGATCACGGCAAAGGCATACCTCTCACACCTCTCTCCGAAGGGGACGTCGTCAGAATAAGAAACGACAAGGGGTGGTTTCCGAAAGCCCGAGTAGAGAAACTTGCTGGCCCTAGATCTTACATAGTCTGTACAGATGAAGGCCGGCGTTATCGAAGGAATCGTCAGCATCTAAAAAGGACGCCCGAACACTTAGACCCACTGGATGACAAGGATGTCGCACCGATAATCCCGTCGCCTATACAGCATAGACAACATTCAACATCAGATACAGCGCCCGATTTGACAACAGCATCCGCATCACGAAAGGAACGACATCCGTCACAACAGGCGCCTGCATCGGATGCTCTACTGAACCAGTCAGCTGCACGTGCACCACCCATTGCAAGTCAACCATCAAGGGACCCCGACGTGGTCCCGTCCCAGCATAAGGTCACTTGCCAGGCACAAGAAGCAGCCGACTCGAGTCTCAGAAGATCAACTAGGCCACGTAGAGCACCGACGCGCTTTGCCGACTACATCACCTAAAGAAAAAGGAGGATGTACCAGGCGGGCCACCGCTTAATAAATCGGGATGATCCCACCTCACCTGGCCACCTTGAGAGAGGGCGCGCGCGCGGCGCGGCAGCCATCAATAAACAGTCCCTTGCTAGCTAGCGTCTCGTGTGGTTGTGTCTTTGCTGAGCGCGTAAAGCAGAACAGACACCATGGCACAGCGTAGCAGCACCACGACAATGTCTTGTTTTTCGCTTGAATCAAACTTGATGCTATTGGGAACGCTGTGTGAGAACGGACGAAAACAATCAATGCGGTGCGCCTGGTTTGCTTCGCTGACTCAGCTGCCAGTGATAAGCTGATCGGCGCCGTTCTCCAGAGTTCTCGCTGATAACGAGATCCGGACGTGATTCTCCACTTTTGCGACTTCCGGTCGCTCGCATGCAGCCCATTCTGGTGTGAACATCAGTCGCTTTTTGGTCGCCAGTCGCAAATGGTCGCGCGACCGCTGCTAGTCGCCGGTGTGCACCAGCCTTTAGACATGTTCGCCCAAAAATCAAGCTATGTTCAGGTGACTAACAAGGCAGGACGCAGAAAAATCAAGTAGTGCCCTTTTATATTTACACTAGGTACAGTGACCATTGCTTTAAGCGTATTTTATTTCCAGATATGTTAAATAGCTTATGTGCACCCAGAAAGATGAACGATGATGATGATGTGTATGTACAGTGCAAGCTGTTATATACAGCGAAAATAACTCCTTTGTGTATGCAGTGATGTACACTGCAAAAGTTGTACAAGGACAGAACATTCATGAACATCGAGATGCGTAAACTTATACAAACAGTAGGCTACATGCACAAACAAGGGGGGGGGGGAGTCATTCACAGTGCAAGATGATGTTTTCGCATTCACCTGTGAGGACAATTTGCTTTCGTGCTAAAGAACAATATTGCACGAAAAAAGACATGTTTCCATTCCTGAGGTTTGGAAGGTCCGCATACTAGGATTTGATATTTAGCAGTCTGGCAGTAGAGTGCTCTGGCTTCGCAAAGTCACACAGAGTTCCACAAAAACACTTCATCTGATTCGCCCCATTGCATAGAAAGCACATGGAGCTCGAACGCTTGTAGCTCGACAGCTCGTCCGCACAGTTCTGTGGCCAACAATTTTATACCAGGAGCAATTTCAACGGATAACTTTGGCACAGTTGGTACCGCTGGAGAGTATTGAACGCGATGCTAGGCGCACATAACAGCGTTACCTCGCATCACTAACAAACCAAGTTTACAGGAGCACGCCCACCTCAACACAATTGCAGAGCTGATTTCGCAAAGAGAAAAAGGTCATGAAATCAAACGGCAACTTGTGCCAGTTGTTGCTGCATTGAATTCTCACTTTTAACGTGGCTCTCGCATTGACAACCAGCCTGAGGCCATGCCTCCCTGAGAATTCACCACCATCGCATCTAATAACCCAACGAAATTACTGCGCTGCGATACATTATTTACAATTGACGAACGCTCCATCATCGAGGCCCCATGCGCTAATACCTGCAAACTATATACAGATGCTGCTATTCGACAAGGCGGTGGAAGGACATCTTTCCTGAGTAATACGCATAATTTTGTCAGTGGCCACCAGCGTTAACAATCTACGGAAGCCACTCCTCTTGAGATGGAACTTCAAGCCATACATGACGCAATCGAAGATGCCACTTCTAAGCTGCATACAATTAAGCCAATTAACGTATACACTGATTCCTTAGGAGCTATTAAGGAGCTCAAAAAAGTACACAAGGTGATGGAGATCTGCGAGGCGATTCATAAGCTAAACCGTAATACAGCTATTTGCGTAAAAGTACATTGCATTCAAGGCCATGCTGCGAACCTACACAACACTTCTGCTGACCAGCAGGTGAACTGCCCAACAGACATGGACCTTCCTGCCATTCCCTTTCCTCTTACGCCCCTTAACTTACTCCATACCCGTAAAGATGTTTTCCGGCAGGATACACGTGCTTTCATTCCACCGTGTGTCTGCTCTCTCCCCATTCACGTTACTAGGGTGGAGTAAAATGCGCATACGAGGCTTCGGGCAGGGGTGGCGCTTACACCGGCCGTTATATCATCATGGAACTGTCGCATTTACGAGTTGGTGACACTTGTCCGTATTGTCTCACTCCAGCGATACAAGCAGATGCATACCACCTTATATGGACATGTAAAGGGTTGCAGCCAGAAACCTCCCGTCACCTCTTTCAAGATGGCCTTCGCTACAGCGACACCACCAGTTACAACCGCTGGATACATGACAACACATTCCACAAGACACTACTATACTTCATACAAAACATCGTCGTAACAGCGGACATTTACCAAACACACTCGCAAAAATATTATGCCTAAAAGCAAGTCTTTGTCGCAATTAAAGAAAAACATGTATTCTGCTTGAAAAAGAAAGCCAAAGTTTGGTTTTAGAACCGCGAAAAAAAAAAGTGGACGCTGAGACGTGTGCAAGAAAAATATGCGCGCCCTTTTCGGCGAGTCTACGGTCAAGAAGGACTTGAGATCTAGTGCGCAACACGTCGACAGGATCGTACACATGCCTTACGTTAAGAGGTGCTTGCCCTTTGCCGAAAAGCAGATGATGACATGAAAGAAAAGTTTGACAGATCCCTCGTGCAGTGCGAATAGATGATATGCGAAGCATGAAGGAGACAGGCTGATATGTCACTTTAAGATCAGCACAATGCTACGAGGTTGGAGTAAATGGTGCCGTACATGACTTACGTGTCTTGATTATCATGTTTGAATGTGAATCATATCTTCGTCATCTATTCACGACACGTGACACCAAATTTAGTATATGTGGAGCTATCAAAGAGGCCGCAAGTGCGCTATAAGCGTGGCATGTTGTCATGTTCTTACATGACACGCTTCTAAGGATGGTCATGTTTGCACAAGTCATATACTTTCGTCATTCATTGACGTGACGTAACGCAAAATTCTGTAGATGTGGAGCAAGCAAAACGGCCGCGAGCGCGTCATGAAGTACCCATTATACTCCAATGTGGCGTTAAGGCGCGCGCACGCTGGGCACAGCGACGCCATGTTAGCAAACCGCGAATACTCTATAGTCTGACGCCAGGTGCCACCGGCACGACCAGCGTCCGTCGACGTGGCACGATGGCAACCGGTGCGAAATGCGATATGCTGCATTTCGCGCCGATGCGTTACCGAGACAGCACTGCATCTCCCTCTTTTCGTGATGGAGGGACACCAGACGTGCAGAAACGCGCATGCGTCAAAGCAAGGCAGCGCGGCACGCACCTGCGAGTATATGGCAAGACCGGCGCCTGGCGTCGCAACGCCGGTGAGCACGCGCAACGGGTCAATTCAAATGTACTGGCGCCTTGACTATGGCATGTTGTCATGTTCTCACATGACAGGCATCTCATGATTATCTTGTTTCCGCCAGTCCCATACCTTCGTTTTCTATTGCTGTCACATAAACCAAATTTGGCATATGTGAAGCGAGAAAAATGGCCGCGAACGCATCTTGAGTGTGACATGTAGTCATGTTGTTACATGACACGCATGTCGTGATTATCAAGTTTGGAAGTGTCTTTTACCTACGTCGTCGGTTTGGGTCACGTAATACCAAATATGGCACATGTGAAGTTAGCAGAACGGCCACGAACGCCTCATGAGCGTATAGCAAGTAGTCATGTTGTTACATAACAGGCACCTCATGTTTATCTTGTTTGCACTAGTATGATACCTTCATCTATATTCACGTCCCGTAATACCACATTTAGTATAAGTGAAGCTAGCGATACGTCCACCGGGGCATCATGAGCGTGGCATGTAGTCATCTTGTTACTTGACACGCATCTCATAGTTATCATGCTTGCACCTGTTAAACAAGTTACACTCAGGGACGTCCCCGAGGGACGTGGCCGAGGTCCATCTGACGAGCGTGTGTGAGGCGACAGGAGAAGGAGTCCGCATACCCATGGTGTCCAACATACGAGTCCTCGGCCTCTGGCTGGAAGAAAACGGCATCGATTCCGAGCTGGTCACCCGGCTGCACAAGAAAGCGGCAGCCGCCTCGAACATGATACGAAGAATCATGAACAAGAGGAAAGGAATGAAAGAGCACAATGTAATGAGACTAATACAGGCGTATGCTTTAAGCCACATCACGTACGTTTCTGCTTTCTTAAATTGAAGTACAAGCGAAAGCAACAAACTGGACACGACCATCCACAAGGCTTACAAAACTGCATAAGGCGTACCTCACTACACTGCCAACTGCAGGCTCTTTGAGCTGGGCGTGCACAACACGCTCGCTGAAATCATCGAAGCTCAGAGGATTGCGCAGCTCGAAAGACTGTCGGGCACTAAGGCCGGAAGGACCATCCGCGACTCCTTCTAAATTCGTCACCACGGCATGCGGGGACTTAAGAACGCGCTCTTTCCAGTGGTCAAGAATGCTATACTCACAGAGAATATGCCCAGAAACATTCACCCAGTGCACGATGCCGAAAGGCACAGATGCAGAGTGGAGGCGAATCTCAAAGAGCCTGGCAGCCGAGAGGGTGTCCTTTTTGTCGCCGCTGCTAGATACCCCCGGCCCGATCGAGGACAACAGCAAAACGAACGGGAGCAACAACGACGCCACTCGACACCTGCATTCTCCTTGGGGGTGGTCGACACGAGGAAACGAACTCCGGTGACGAGATCTACGAAGCTCCCATCGTCTGAGGCGGCAGAAGAAATTGCCATAGCCCTTGCAATACATTTATAGCGGAAACGAGGACACTCTTATCGTGAGTGACGCCAAGACGGTGGTCCGAAACTTTACGAAGGGATGGGTCGCTATCGAGGCGGCGCAACTATTAAACGCCAGAGCCGAAGATTTCAAGTCTGGCGCAATTGCTGCCAAGTCTCTCAAGTGGTTCCCCGCGAACGTCAGAGAGCTTGGAAGCGACCAAAGATCTGACCTCCCGTCAAACCACAACGAGCGCGCCCACTTCGTCACGAGACTGCTAACCTGCCGCGACGCAGTCGAAAGGGCCGCCGATGTGCGACACATCGACGATGGCGAGGCACCCAAGGTCAGAGGACATAATGCCTCTACAACGACGATAACAGGCCCCGAGGCCTCACAGTATTGCAAGGACATCATGGTTATTTTCCACGAGATCCTAAACCACTATAGAAAAACGGGACGACGTTACCCACCACCCCACACGCAGCTAGAAAGGTCTCAGGCGTCTGATCTGTGGCGTTTGCAGACCGACACATTTGAGAATCCTCTGTACCTGCATAGACTGTGTCCCTCGCTCCACCCATCACCTGGCTGTCCGTAGTACAAGCACGAGACAGCCGACATGGCACATATGCTTTGGGAGTGTGAGTGCAGTGTTCGCCGCCACTACTCGGACGAACGTGAGTGCACCCCAGGACGACTGGCTGAGTGGTGGCGAGCCGCCCTTCTTAGCCCACGTGCAGTGAACCAAATCTGGGCTGTCCAGCGAGCCAGGCCTATCGCCGAAAACATCTCACGATGCTCCGTGGACGACAGCTCGTGGAGGCCTATCCCGGGCCAGCGATTCCTCGTTGGATAAGTTTGTTACCTACCTACCTACCACTCACGCATAAAGGGTTTAGCACGGGCTGTGGCCTATTGAATCGCCTTGTCTTGTCGCGCTTAATTTTTCGAGCACAATCTTCAAGGAATGGACACTTTCATTTTTGCATGTGGCGACTTTTTCCTAAAGGATGATGAAAAGACCCAGAAGCAATTTACAGGTGGTGCTTTATTCTTCGGCTGGTTCTACTTGAGGCTATATATGCTGTCAAAAGCTAGAAAAAATGGTTGGTCAACTGCGTTGATTTTTCGAGGTGGGGTGTGCTAGAAACATGCTTTCCAAGGATTGCTTTTAAGTTAACTCCAGTAAAAACTGCTACGAGGCGTGTGCAATATCTTTCAAAGTTTGCGTCTGCCCCCAGGACGGATCTATGCTCTCCCATAGTAGAGTACCTAGTACTCTGAATCGTTAACCACCTCTTTTAAACACACGAGGCATCATAGAATTTTTGTATTCACAATAGCTTATGTAAAATAGATATTCAAATAGAATTCCCTTAAGGTGGCGGTTCCACCATACAGCAACATTTTAAACGTAAAGAGCGGACACTCTCATTGAACCATGCGGCCCACGTGATGGCTAGTACTCCAAGCGACCGTAATAAACTGTCACAAGGTTTCTTTTTCGGCCTTGCCATCGCGCCAGAGTGGTTTCAATTTCGGTTTGAGCATTCTTGTGTGAAAGTCGGGTGTTTCTTCTACTGTCATTGGGGTGTGCTTTCGTTAGCTGCTTTTTAGGGTCAAATAGGCTGCGGGCACGGCAACTGCAAATACGTTCATCCGTTGGTAGTTCTTGTGGGAAAAAAAAATGCACGCCCACTTTACAAATGAATCGTGTTTATTCAGACAGCAGTACCCAAAAATCAATATGAATCAGCTAGACAGGCATTTTAAGTAATACATTACCTCGCTATTAAAAGTTTGAGCAATCAATGCGTAACGTTCAGGATTTATACAAACTGCAGTGTATTGTGCTTTTCGGAAATAACATTGCTATGTATAAAAATCACCATCACATCGAGCAAGCCATAAAAAAGGTACACAATATTCGCTAGCATATTTTTTGTCAACACGAAGATTTCAACACATCAGTAAAAATTCTAAATATTGTAAAAAAATCCTATTATTTATTTATTTAATTACAGGTACTGTTGGACATTTTAGCCTTTACATGGGTGGGGCATAAATCTAATCATCGGTCACATGAAATAGCAAGCAACATCTTATACAAAAAAATCTGAAAACTACAATGTCTAATTACATATAAACAGTGAAGATCTGACATAGTAACTATCATGTCAAGCATAAATGAGCATTGCATAGGCGAAAAAATACAAACATTTTGCATCACAATATTTTTCTCCACCGTCTGCATTATCCATACATCATTCACTACAGAACATTAAGCACCACAATACATGTCACACGAAATTTGTGTGATTCGGTACATTCAATGAAATTTTAAAAAATCTTGCATTCACAAAGATTTACTTACAAAATTTTCTATAGTTTAAAATACAAATTTTTTAACGTTTCACAACCCTGTACTGTCTTTTATGGTTCAAGGAAAATAAGAGTATGCTTATGTGTTCATACGAGATCGGGGGATTTAAAAGTTGCTGTGGTAGTCACTTCGTAGGTTCTTGACAGGTCTCGGAATGAGGTACGGCGCTACATCAAAGTCAAACGTTTTTTGAGAAAGCAAAAACAAGAATATCAGTCTGGCTACACAACAGTGTTCCAAAAGGGTGGATAAGTTTAGTTGTTGCAGCATCTCTGTGAGATAATTAGTTCAAGAGTATCTTGAAAGAATACATCTAGCTGCTCTTCTTTGTACTCGCTCAAATTGATTGATTGATGTGGGGTTTAACGTCCCGAAACCATCATATCATTATGACAGACGCCGCAGTGGAAGTCTCCGGAAATTTTTACCAGCTGGGGTTCTTTAACGTGCACAAATTTCTGAGCTCATGGGCCTACAAAATTTTCGCCTCCATTGAAAATGCAGCGACCACAGCTGGGATTCGATCTCGTGACCTGCCGGTCAGCAACTCGCTCAACATGATTGATTAGTCCTTTCTGATAAGGTTACCATATGATACTTGCATGTTGTAATGTAGGTCTTACTATAGCTAAATAGGCTGTTAACTTTACTGTGTCTTGATGCAACAATCTGCTTAATAATCATAGAAGCTCTAAATAAAGCCACATGAAAACCAAAACTCCATGAGTATTGCTCCTAAAAACAATCTAGCTCTCACAGCCCATGAGAGCAAGGTTATAGCAATGTTTGATGGTGTAGGCGTCGTCGTCCATAGAATGAACTCCTACTTCTTGGCCGTAGGTGCGCTGTAGCTCCTTGGCTTCTTGTTTCCGGTGGTTGAGGTGAAATTCAGGGTGGGTGTTTCTCGGCAGATCTTACATGCATCTTCGGTGGAGGTTGATGTCATTTCTTCTCATTACGGTGAAGCGTAGTGGAGCTGTCTCCTGATGCTATGGCTATTTTCAGCGGTGGTGAACCTGTGGTTTTGTTATGATAAATGTGCTTCAGGTAATTTATATATGTATGCTTCATTCGTTCGGCTTGAACACGGAACCATAATGCTTAGGAAGATTACCTTCAGTATTCTAGCTGTTGATATCACCATTTTTTCAAGAGAGAGAGAGAGATAAAGATGCAAGGAAAGGCAGGGAGGTTAACCAGACGCACATCCGGTTTGCTACCCTGCACTGGGGAGGGGATAAAGGGGAGAAAAGAGGTTGCAGAAAGATGAGAAGGTACACACAATCACGAGCACACTCGGGGAGCACACAGTTTACAGGCAGTCGCTCAGGTTTGTTGACTTAAGGTAAAGTAGCAGTGCTTTAGTTGCTTTCTGCGCAACTAAGGCATATGCCCAAGGTCCTAGTATCTTCTGCACACAAAATGGTCCGGGGTCAAGTCGATTCAAAACCATCCCGAGCTGGCATCGCTGTGTGTCGTAGCAAGCGCAGCTGCACAGGACGTGTTCGATGGTCTCTTCAGCTCCGCAGTAGTCGCATGTAGGAGTGTCTGCCATACCAATGCAAAAGGAGTACACCTTTGTAAATGCAACACCCAACCAAAGGCGGCATAACAGCGTCGCATCAGAGCGGGAAAGTTGTGATGGTAGCTTTAGCTTGAGCGAAGGATCCAGTTCATAAAATTGACACCTTTGGAAGCTGGTAGACGACCAGAACGTGCGTGTGAGATCTCGAGCCAGCAGGTAAAGTTACCATTTTTTTTCAAAATTTTCTACAACACTAGGGTGCACGGCTGACCCAAGATAGCTAAACCATTAACACGCTACCACGAAAAGCTATCGCCTGTCAGCGGAAGGCAAAGAGAGAGTGCCTTTCGTGTGTCCAGCTGATGCGGAATGAGAAGAAAGTAAAGAGGGTATTATATACACTCACTCAGGAGACGTTCGGTTAGTATTCATTGGAGGAAAGGAGGAGAGGAGAGTATCTACCCATAAATTCTGCCCTTCTCTTTCGCTCCCTCTTTACTTTGCGCAGAGGTGGAAATAATAGGAGGAGGAGGTCACCATGTCACTCTAATGGCTATTGCCCATCACGCCACGAAATCGCACGCACCTGCGGCCAATGACAGAATAAAGCATGACCGTTGGGAGTTCATTGGGAACTCGTCTGAGCCGGCGAACCCGGCCCCCGTTTTAAGGCGTGAGATGTTTCTTTGTGTCTCCAGTGGTCGCAAAGCGATGAAAAGTGAACGGCTAACGTGGTGGCTACTTCAAGCCGCGTGTTGCCAACTTCACTATGGTGCTTCCGCAAGAGAACCGCGTGGCATGCACTGTTGCGCTGCTGCCCGAGTCTGTTTGCAGTGTGTGCATGGTGTTTTTCCAACTGCATTCGCGCTATCGTACAGCTGCTGCAGCGTTATTCTTGTTGAAAGTTCCGTGCCTGCGTTCAGGCGTTTGTTTTGCCCGCTAATGAAGTGGTGATGCCGTCTGCAGTGATTATTTTGGGTCTACTTGGAAGTTATATTGGCTCTATGAATCAAGCAACAGGGGCGTAGTACTCGGGATATTGTGTACCTTGCGTGATATGAATGTGTGTGCCATGCCGTTGATTATTCAAGCGTGGAGGCCAATTTGTGAGTATTCCAACTTGATCACTCCCACAGGGGCTGATTCAGATAGGCGATTTGAGGCAAACATTTGATTTTGCGAAATTCTACCAACTTTTTGATCCCAGTGCGCGCTTCTTTTACTCCCACTTTTGCGGGTGTTATGGAAAAAAATACTTCGGGCAGATCGCATTTCATTGCTCCCAAGCTACAAGCGTATTTTTCCCATTTTTAAGGAAGGGGTCGGATTTAGGTGTTCTTGCGGAAAGCGGACTTTGCTTTGAAATAGGGATGAAGAAAAAGTCCAGTTATTTTACCTATCAAAGATTTCTAACTTTACTATGTCCCGTTCTCCCAGCAGTATGTAATGCAATTCAACTTGGTGCTGCCGCGTTCTAATACCAGCTGCCCTTGCGGGAGTGGGGTCGCCGTGGTTTAAAGAAAAACTTGTGCCTCACTCGCCATCTTTACGTGCGTCCATGCAAAATTGAGCAAGATGTAAAGGGTGTCTTTCAGCTTTTTTGCTTGCGTTGGAAAAAACAGAGGTCATAGCGGTGTATCACGCTGTAGCTCTATTCTTCTTAGTACAATATCTTAAAACTGCTCGTTGATTCTGTTCTCCACTTTACCAGTCTTGCAATGAATCAGTTCTAAGTACACTATTATTGTGAAATGATAGCTTTAATGAGTTCCAGTTCCAAATTCGGGATTCATGTTAAGCATAAATGAAAGTACGCTTTACCAACTTCTCTAACGATTACGTTACAATTTGGAGATTGACAGTTATTAACATTTTCGGTGCATTACACAATAAAGAAAGGAAGCGTGCTAGGCAAGGGCAACTTACTTAGCTGTAAGTGAAATATGGATCATGTTTTCACTTTACGCGCACGCCTGGGTAAATATGCATTGCAAGTGAGCACAAAATGCTCACGAAAGAAGGTAAGGAGACGTTGATGAATTGAAGGGGAGCTTTTTCCTGTATGAAAAAAAGCGCTGGCTAATTTACGATATCTTGTTAGGGCTAGTCACTGTTGGGGCTAGTCATGGGAAACGCGTTTTAGTTGTTGTAGCTTGATTATTCTTCTTAGTATATAGGTGCTGGTTTTAACCAGTTTTTATCTGAAACAGTAGTTGTCGGTATGCTTCATGTGTTGTTGCACAATAAAACCTGATTCTTTGGTTTGAAAGGTGTCAATTTTTTGGATTGCACGACGTACAGCAGAAACGCTGTCATACGCGCTGGAACGCTTACCCGAGGATACAGCAAAGCGCTTGAAAAAAAAAACGCTTTTCATCACATATTTGTGGCCTTGGAACCAACTGTTGTAGATTAATAGAATGTAAGTTATTACGATTTGCTTACCTTTTCTTGTTGAATGCGTAAAAGGGGCAACAGGACGTCCGGGTATGGTCAGGCCTAGCAGCGAACGCCTGCATCGCTGCTAGGCCTGACCATACCCGGATGGATAGAAAGAAGGGTGCCATCATCAAATGGCATCATTGTTTCGTCACAAGAGGGCTGAATCCAGGGTAGTAGAACACCAAGCCAGGTGAAGGAAGCTTCAAGGGTTTGAGTGGGGCCAATAACAGCGCTGTAGACAGAGAACGGCAAACTAACTTAAAGCGAGTCCGAGGCACGTGAGTGTATAACTTAATGCATTGTTAAGATTGCAGCAAAATTTGGCCTTCGAGTTCCATAGAGAGCTTTACATGCTATATGGCAAGCATTTCAACAAGCAGAATAACCACATAGAGACGGCACGCGCCGAGGACAGCTCTTTTATATCGTCTGGTGGTTCGAGCAGCGCCTCAATTTTCAAGGACGTCTACAAGGCCAGTTAAACTAGGCGAAAACCAGAAAAACAACAACACTACAACAAAACAAAACTTGGGAAGCATGTTACTTACCACTGTATAGACATTCGCCTTTCATCACCGCTTATTACTCAATGATTTCTTCTGCTCAGACCTGTTGTTACACGGAATAAGAACACCACCAGGCAACTGAAAAAGGAAAGAAACACAGAGAGCGCTATGAAGCAAACAATCTTACGTAAATGAGAAAAAGGCGATAGTGAAGCTGGCATCTATAAGGCCGATGAAGAGGAGTATCACTTCGCCTTCTTTTCATAACGACATCACCAGGAGTCGAATCACCGCATCTAAGGGTAGTAAGCCGAGAAAATTAATGGTCACACTCGGCGTGGCTACGGGAGAGGGGCCGCACTGACGTGTGGCCAGCAGGTTATTCATACAATGCATTGCATAAACCAGCCTTGGCTGCTATACGATTACAACGAAGGCGAGAGGCCATTCGCATGATGTCCTGCCGCGACATCAGAGATAACGCGGTAGAAGTAGCTGAGTTATGGCATCGATTGGTGTACGGCGTGCGTCGGTAGCCTGGAAGGGCTTCTTACCTCACTTATTCCTCACCCACCATTTTTCATTCTGTCGTGTTGTGTAACGGCGGTGACTTGAAGAAACTTGGCGACAGACGAACCATGAGAACGCCCCGTCAAGCAGTGACATGATATTTACTGCGTGTACGTGAAGAACGGAAGTTATTGAGATGCGTTCGCAAGTATTTAAATGTCTAGATAGCTTGAGCCGAGATTGAACAGAAGTTTATGTTGAAGCACCTTTGGAAAGGGTATTAAATGGCTTACGATGTCAAAGAGAGTTAACGTCTTTTCTTTTTCTTTCCTATTTTTTCAAATCAAGGAATAAGACAACACTGAAAATTGGAGAAGCCTTTTACATATCAGACCAAAAAAAGAAAAGCGCATGCGTCAGTTCCAGCTCCATTCTACTAACCCCAACGAAAATTGAATTCATCAGAAGCCAGAAATAGCAATTGAGTCAGCGTACTCGGATAAAACATTTGAATCAGCACCGCATCTGGTATTCAAAATCACCCCACGTGTAGCATCTGAAGACAGTTGAGCAAGATTGCCGCGCCCCACTTTCTTCGTAAACCGACTTTTCTCTTTCCTGGAAGCCCTCTTTCTTCCAAAATCTTTGAGTAAACTTGAGTTGATATATTTTGCGCTTGTAGTGGTGTCTACTTCATTTCTTGTCTCCTCCCTAACGTCGTTCTTTGCAGCAACTGTAGCTCAGTTTTTTCAGTCATTGTTCATACCTCTTAATTTTTACCTGTGTAGGGTAGCAAATCAAAGACGGGCCTGGTTTGGTAGCCTCTATGCGTTTGCGACATCGTTCTTTGGAGTACACCATCGTTCTTAAGTGTCATGCGCAAGTGTTGCGAGCTCTAAATGTGCGGTTATTCGAGCTGCTCAGTAACATACTACGCGTGCAATCGAAGAGATTCACGTCATGAAGAGTTCTGAGAGTAACAAGGATAAGAGTGACCTCTTTTGCATGGGATCAACGACCTCCTAACGATACCTCTACCAAACGTCAAACACGTAGGCAAGATTTGCCGAATAAGTGAGAGCAGGGTTTGTGCCATCGACCGACGGCATTTTGGGTCGGCACAGAACCGACCATTGCCGCTTGCTGTAAAGCGATGAAGGGGAGGATCAATACGTGCGGCGGTGGATGAGTCTACCACGCAAGACACGACACGAAAGCGACGACGTTTCACCGGCACCGTCTGTCACGGCGACCCGAGACGGAAACGGCTGCCGGCGATCGATGAGGGAGGCGTAGCTCCCGCGCACACAATGGGACACTCTGAATTGTCCCGGTGGCCGACGTGAAAAGTGCTCTCGAAGACGGAGTAGTTTTGGAGGCACGCGAGGCCCCTGCACTGATCGAAAGTGCTCGGGAGGAATGGCCTCAGTTTGCTGGGTAAACGAGAAGGTTGAAAGCCTGGCGCGACAAAAGGCAACCAAATATCGCACGAGATACTTTGCTCGCACACCAGTGGATGCTACAGGCATAACAGCACAGTCACATGCATGTTTTTATCGTTATAATTAGCAGTACCAGCTTCAGCATCCTCACATAGCGGCATTGCACATTGAGGCAAAGTATCTAGTAATAATCGTTCCGACCACGGAGAGAACACTGACATGTTACGAGTCACATGAGTGAACAGAACCCTCCTCCTCCTTCTTAAGGGAGCGTGGATTTAAGTCGCAAAAGAACACACAATAAAAAGGCGCTCACAGCGCTCATAGATAACAAACTTCATTAGACAGCATGTCATGTGTTGAAACGAACACGGAAGCGTTTGTTTTAAGAGCTTATCTCTTCGCAAATAAGCCCAAGAGTTAATACGTGCCCGCTTCTATGACCTCCATAATTGCCGTCAAGTCTGAGAACTGAGAAAGGTGATATTGATTTGATCTTGCCCATTCATCACAAAGATCACAGTTTTCTATTGCATGAAATATCAACGACGTCACAGCTCAGCGTCTTGACGTTGAACTATTGTGGGAGAGAGAAAAAAATGGGCCCCATATCTGCATTTATTCTGCAAATGTCGTCGAAAGACGACAGTATTGCGTTTGGAGAGAGTGAACAAAAGATTTATTTGATGTTCTGCTCAAGAGAATCGGTGAATGGTATTCTGGAGGCGCTGCGTTAGAGTACCTTGAGCGTGCAGCAGAGGCGAACGAACGCATCAAATAAAGTCACACGTGAGACATGAGCGCCATCTGGCAGTTTTTTCAAAAACAAAGCGCATGGCTCTGAGACGGGTGTGCGCACCCGCCTCAGAGGTGATAAGGTGTAGAACGCAAGGCGACGGGTAGGTGCCACCACCGTCTCATTTTAGCAAAGCGTTGGAAACACTCGCCTTTCCGTGCAAGCGTTGGTTGGTCAGCGCAGCGTCATAAGCGCTACGGTTCTTAAAATTACTGATGTATGCCTTTTATAGTAAAAGGCGCACATGAAAAATATATACGCGTTGTAATGGTGCCCCAGGCACGCACAATAATTGCTTTTTAATTGACAATTCCACAACTATGAACGCTGAAACTTGAGCAACATAGGTGGGTGCTGCGGATAAGGTCGGCCGTTTCAAACACCCGATGCTGTTAAGAATAGACAAACGGACAAATGTACAGACAGACAGACAGACAGACAGACAGACAGACAGACCAAAATTTTTGCGTCGAAGGTCCCCAAGAAAGAATATCGACTTTAAAAAAGCAGTGTAAAGCCAACTGCTCGGATGAAGGTGGTGATCAAGAACGGATGTTCTATCAGAGGCTACCCGAATAGCATCACCCTATTTTTAGCACGCGTTATTTCAAGGAAATGGCAAAATGTCAAACGCAAAATGAATTTCAGGCCAGTTATGTCACATAGCGGGGCCACTAGAAAAAGAAAGAAAAAATGGAAAGAGGGCTAGAGCAGGGGTGGGGGGTGAGGGCGATGTCGAAGGTTTTCACGTTTATCTTTGTCACACCATGATGCACAGTTCGTTGCCACTGACCCGTCTAAGAAATAGTCGCGCAAGATTTCCCCTTCCAACATTTAGGGCTTTCCAAAAAGAAAATACATTTGCCGATGAGTTTGAGAAAGGAAAAGGTATTCGGGTGATTAGGTGCGTTTGTAAATTTTGTCACGGGTGCGACAACTTTTGCCGCTCACTTCACGTTCTCTTCCTGCAGCTCTCTTTCACAGTCCTTCATATCGTGGTTCCATTGTCTGAATTGTGATGAAGGAAAAACGAACAGGTACCGTTTTGGCTATAACGGAATATTTTGCGCGTGAGTACGGGTTCGTGTTACTGCCCATGTGTTTGCAAAGATTCTGGCTAAACCAAGCTGTTCTCTGATGTGTAAAAAAAAAGACTATGTGCGAAGGTACACTATGTTAGAGGTGGCTATCCCAACAACACGACAGTATAATACTGAATAAAAACACAAAACAAGTAAAATGAAGTGGAATAAAGCGAAGAGCTTGTTGTGCGCTATCCATTCTTACTCAGGCCACTTGATATCACTTGTCTAAAGACAAACAAGTGGGCAGTTTTGACCTTATCAAGTCTAATATCGGGCTTCCAAAATAAAAGGTATTATTCTCGTTTCATATATCGCAATTCACCTCGGCCCTTTTTACGTCAATGATAAGTCTTTCTCACATACTGTTCAATCGTAGGTTTTATATACTTACTAATATTTCAGATATGAGACTAAAAGAGCTAGCTATCTCTATTGCTCTCCACGTCTTCATTGTCTGGAAGACCAGTGCGATCGCTTATGTTTCCCGCCGAAGGGTTGTTGCTGCTATCACTGTTACTACTACGGCAACTAATTATGACGTCAATTAAAATAAGAATATTAAAAATAATAATTGAGAGACAGTATATTCCTACAGAAATCAATTTATGTCACTTTAAGCGTGGGCTCAAGACTTCTTGAATGGTGAAAATATTGTCACGGGGTCGTGACGTGGCCGAAGACAGGAGACTTCGTGTTGAGATTTACCTGTTTATTTGGGCGAACCTGTGCCCGGTAAACGGAAAGTCCAATTACAGCAGCAGTCTTGCACAGATAGCAGTCTCGGACTGATAGCGGCGAACGGAGCGTCGGCCTTCGATCAACAACTGACAAGCGGCGAAGCGCGTCGGCATTTATACTCTTGCCGTCGAATGTTCTAGCATTATCGCTGGCGGTGGCGTAGGTTCCAGAACAATCTGTACCGTTCGCACAGCGGGCGTGATCTTATCGAAATGATCTACTACAGTCCGGAACCTTCTCGAAAACTGCAGGCGCGGTTTGCGCTGAGAATCGTGCGGTGTTTTGGGACGATAACAAAAACTTGGGAAATGGAACGTGGCATTGCCCCCCTGTGAAAAAAAGGCATCGTCCCGATGCTTTAACTAAAGATGAAGGTACAACAATAATGCAAGAAAGTACAATGAATAAATTACGATACAACAATAATACAAAAAACATTGTTTCAGTTTGATAACGCGCATGAAACGGCTTGAGGCACGCGACATGGACGGCTTCAGGTCGCGATCGGCGTCGTTGAGAGTTCGTGATGCCGTCGGGGACAACCTCGTAATCAAGTGGGCCGAGACGTCGAACCACCCTGTATGGTCCGAAGTACCGTCGCAGAAGCTTTTTACTTAGTCCACGTCGGCGTATCGGCGTCCACACCCAAACACGTTCACCGGGCTCGTATTCCACGAAGCGTCGTCGAAGATTGTAACGGTGGCTGTCGGTCGTCTGTTGATTCTTGATACGGAGACGCGCAAGTTGTCGGGCTTCTTTGGCGCGTTGAAGGTACTCGCTCACATCGAGGTTTTCTTCGTCGGTGACGTTGGGTAACATGGCATCGAGCGTCGTTGCCGAGCTCCTTCCGTAGACCAATTTGTATGGAGATATCTGCGTCGTCTCCTGCACCGCCGTGTTGTATGCGAAGGTCACATACGGAAGAATGGCGTCCCACGTCTTGTGTTCGACATCGACGTACATTGACAGCATGTCGGCGATCGTCTTGTTAAGCCGCTCGGTGAGGCCGTTGCTCTGTGGGTGGTACGCTGTCGTCCGGCGGTGGTTTGTTTGGCTGTATGCCAAGATCGCTTGAGTTAAGTCGGCAGTGAATGCCGTTCCTCTGTCGGTGATAAGGACCTCCGGGGCGCCGTGACGTAGGACGATATTTTCGACGAAGAACTTAGCTACCTCGGATGCACTGCCTTTTGGCAGGGCTTTTGTCTCGGCGTATCGGGTGAGGTAGTCGGTAGCTACCACGATACACTTGTTTCTGAAAGCCGACGTCGGGAACGGCCCCAGTAGGTCCATACCAATCTGCTGGAAAGGTCGGCAAGGTGGATCAATTGGCTGCAGAAGTCCCGCTGGCCTTGTCAGCGGTGTCTTGCGTCGATGACAGTCCCGGCATGTCCTCACATAACGAATGACGTCGATGGTAAGACGTGGCCAGTAGTACCTTTCTTGTATCCTCGCAAGCGTGCGAGAAACACCGAGGTGCCCTGCCGTCGGATCGTCGTGCAGGGCCTGCAGGAGTTCTGGTCGCAGAGCTGAAGGCACCACAAGGAGGTACTTAGCTCGAAGCGGTGAAACGTTTTTCTTTTGTAGAAGACCGTTCGTAGAAAGAACGACGCAAGTGCACGCTTGAATACCTTCGGAACTTCGGCGGTCCTGCCTTCGAGGAATTCTATTAGCGCCTTAAGTTCCGGGTCGGCCCGCTGTCGTTCAGTGAAGTCGTCGGTAGTTATCGTTCCCAAGAAGTAGTCGTCATCCGGGTCGTCGGGTAGAGGTTGGTCGACAGGCGCACGAGAGAGACAGTCAGCGTCGGAGTGTTTTTTGCCGGACTTGTAAATGACAGTAATGTCATATTCTTGAAGTCTCAGGCTCCATCGTGCGAGGCGACCTGAAGGGTCCTTCAAGGTGGCTAGCCAACACAAGGCGTGGTGGTCGCTCACAACTTTGAAGGGCCTTCCGTAGAGGTAGGGGCGAAATTTCGACGTAGCCCAGATGATGGCGAGGCACTCCTTTTCTGTTGTGGAATAATTTGCTTCTGCTTTGGATAGCGATCGGCTGGCGTAACTAATAACC
This sequence comes from Rhipicephalus microplus, assembly GCF_043290135.1. NCBI lineage: Eukaryota > Metazoa > Arthropoda > Arachnida > Ixodida > Ixodidae > Rhipicephalus > Rhipicephalus microplus. The sequence goes on from NC_134706.1 coordinate 43,259,709, forward strand.
CTTTCAAGTCCGTCAGCCCTCTGCACAAGAACGGCGCCAAGACCTACGCTGCTTGCGTCAGTATGTATTTCTGTCTCGGCGAATTCGTCGAAATGGGCAAGTAACGGAGGCGTCTGGAGGCGATGTTTAGGCTCCTGGAAAGCGTGTTCCTGTGGCGTTTCCCACTTGAACTCCACGTCGGCCTTGGTAATGTTAGTGAGAGGATCGGCGATGCGGGCGAAGTTTTTCACGAACCGCCTATAATAGGCGCACAGGCCCAGAAATCGGCGCACGGCCTTCTTGTCAGTGGGCGGCGGGAAGTCGGCGATGGCGGCTGTTTTCCGTGGATCGGGACGAACTCCAGACTTGCTGATAACGTGCCCCAGAAACAAGAGCTCCTCATACGCAAGTCTGCACTTTTCTGGCTTCAGTGTGAGTCCTGAAATCTTGATGGCTTGAAGTACAGCTTCAAGGAGCCGAAGATGCTCGTCGAAACTCGAGGAAAACACGAAAACGTCGTCCAAGTACACAAGGCAAGTCTGCCACTTCAATCCTGCCAGTACTGTATCCATAACGCGTTAAAAATTTGCAGGCGCTGAGCAAAGGCCGAAGGGCATCACCTTGAACTTGAAGAGGCCGTCCAGTGTTATAAACACCGTCTTCTCTCGGTCTCTTTCGTCGACTTCGATTTGCCAATAGCCAGTCTTGAGGTCCATTGACGAAAAGTACTTGGCATTGTGGAGCCGATCAAGTGCGTCGTCTATTCGTGGGAGAGTGTTACAAGCTGCCACTCAAGCGTCGCCAGCGCGAAGTCGGCGACGGGAATGACAGCAGGTTGGTTCGTTCCGCACGCAAGCAGAGACAGTGAAGAGATCAGAGACGTGAGAAAACAAAACAACTTTACTCTAGTGATATTGCAGCACACGGGATCTAATACAACACTTCAATACAACTAACAAAATACATCGAAACTTGATACAACTAAAGAAATATATAACAGAAACAATAAATCAGCTTACGAGAGATAACTATTACAAACTACACAAACTAACAAGAATAGAACGACGGAGGAGAAAGTTCGAAGATATAAACAGGTGAAGGCATACGTGTGATGACCGGCAGCGTTGTGTCCCCGACGATCGGATGCGAGAAGTCGAAGAGAGTTCTGGCACGACTGCGATGTCGGCGGTGTTGCAACGCTGGTGGCTCCGGGAGGCTAGTGCTTGCAGGTGACTTCGAGCAGGTTGAGCTAACTCGAGGCGAAGTCCCGATGTCTACGTTGCAGACGTTAATATCGCGTCACAACTAGACGAACGGCTAAGTTTAGGTGGCCAGCCGATACAGAGCCACACTAAAAACTTCTAGAAGAGATGCTTGTTGATCTGTTTCTACACCATCTTGGTCAGCGACTAGTCTGCCTAGCAGGGCAAATACCTGCGCTTAAATCCCCCTCGTGTCTCCTCGCTCTTTTCCTTGGGGACAAGAGATTTCAACCTGGGTCCAATCATGCGCGTTTAATTGAGGGGAAACTCCGCCCCAAAAATATTTTGACCCCACCCCTTTTTAATAGGGAGAGGGCCCGCAACTAGCGAGAGTGACAACCTGTCGGGTTGTTGTCATACGGCTTGGACACCAGAGCGTTTCCCACGGAACGGTCAACCACTTAGCTCTCAGCCGGGCGTCTTGTAGTCTAATCCTTGTACGGGGTATACCGCGGCCTTCTACGACCTTGCAGACGTCGCCACGGTTATAAAAGGATTAACTGTCGGCGGCGACGTTCTAAGGAGAGCACCCCATTTCGCACTTATCGGTTCCCTTTCATGTGCCGCCGTTTCTCACGGTCAGTCGGGGAGTACGGCGCCCGTTAATTGCCGTGACGCGGTGTCGCCGAAACTAGCCGTCCGTGACAGAGAGGATACACGTCCTTTCTTGTGATTTTGTTCAGGCGGCAATAATCGACGCAGAAACGTAGGGTTCCATCCTTTTTCTTCACTAACACCACGGGGGATGCCCATGGACTCTTGGACGGCTGGATAATGTCATCCCGCAGCATTTCATCAACTTGTCTCTTCATGGCCTCACGTTCTCGCGTCGAAACCCTGTACGGACTCTTTTTATCTAGTGGTCTTTATTCTAGTGGTATTATCTTTTTATTCTAGTGGTCTACCAAACGGCAACATTGTACGCTCTCCGCAATACAACATCCCCCCCATAACAGTTGATGGTGATGCGAGGCGTATACAAACACATATGTTCAAGACCCTCCTCGCACCGCATAACATCGTAACTTGCAGACATAGCTGTCCGACTCATTCTTTCATCTTGCTTGAAAGGAGCTTACAGTGTGAGCAGTATAGCCTTCTTTACTTTCCCAATGCGGAGGCTTGCTGTTCACAGCGGGAAACATTGCCACGTGGTCGGGACAGCACGAAGATAGCAGTCGGCTTCTTGGAGGTGAAACTATTAATTTGGCCGAACTTGTGGCCGCTAAAGGGAAACTCAAACGACAGCAAGAAATGCACACTGTATAATGATATCACCACGCGGAGCATCGGTCGTCGAAAAAAACTGAAAAGTGTTAAAGCGCGCCAGCGTTTACTCATTTATCATTGAAGATCCCAGCGTTACTGCTAGAAGCCGCGTAAGTTCTAGAACTCCAATGTTCTCGTTCAGCAAGTGATCTGATGGAAAGTTCTAACTAGATAGTTCCTTGTCATTCGGACGGACTTTGCGCAAAGCATGAGTTACGATGCTACAGGATTGCAACATGAAAATAGAAAGAAAAGAGCGGGCCTGACAATGTCATCAACTCGGTTCCTGCCATGTTCTTAGAAGTACCCCACACGGTTTCATTATACGGGTCGTGTTGTGTACGCCTTTCGTATAAAAAGCTATAGAAACAATAGAGTTTCAATTCAGTCTCTATTGAAGCCTCCGTCAGTGAAAATCACTGGAGATTCACTGTGTCTTTCAATATGTCGTGTAATGTATTGTTCCAAACAAGTTTTCATAAGTGCGCAAGACACTTCGTTGTTGTGATTTCTGTTCTTCTTGTGATGACTGTTACTGCTGCTCTTTTATAATGGCATTCTGTCTTTCTGCACATGAACTTTGTAGAAAAGTATTTTTTGTAGTACTAGTACCGGCTCTGTCGCGTCGCCAGAAATAAACTGTCATCTCTCGGATGCACCAGGAACATCAGTTCAAGCGTGTTTTCTTTTGCTTGTTTGTGAGCTTGTGTTTAAAAAAACACAACGAGGAAGAAGTAACTGCTGGTGGACGGTGGCGCAAAACGAGACAGCATTGAAGACACAGTTTTCCTGCATTTTAGTCGTTCCTTTTTGTTTAAATTTGCAAAAAGGTGTGGTTTGTTATGCAGGAAGAATATTTCATAACTCCGCTAATTCTTCGCTTCACTTCGAGAGTATTCCCAATACAAGCAGGGACATTTGCCCACTACCTCTTTTCACTTTCTCACTATATATATATTTATATATATATATATATATATATATAGAGAGAGAGAGAGAGAGAGATAACATTCGAGCGGTTTCATTGCTTTGCGTACTATCCAAGCCTGCCATGGAAAGTATTTTCGCCAACGAAAATATTCGCTGCCCGTCCAGCGTCTTGAGTTCATATTCGAGGCACTGTCAATGTGTGTTGTGTTTGGGAGCGTCAAGCAGCGGATGATGCGCATTCTTCTCGTCGTGGCCGCATGAACAAGTTGACGATCGTGCATGCTGAATCAGGAGTAAGACGTGTTTCGTGTTAGCATGACTGAGAAATCACGAACCTTTTTTAAGCCACTTCCGTGGACGTTCGCTATTGCAGATACCTGAGCTGGATGAATGCACCTCATCTCAAAAGCAGATAACACGGGCAGACACATGCGTAAGGGCCCAGAACCAGAACAGAGAAAATGCCGACCATTCATAGACACTAAACTAGAAGCAGGCAAAGTGAAGTTCTCAAAAGAAAAAATAAACGCCACATTCTGTGCTCCTTGCGGAACCGGCGATTGGAAGAAGACTAACAATGAACTAGCTTATTCTTTCAGCTCTTCAGGAACACAGAGGACATTTACTGTTGACGTCAGTCCAGCTACCATTTTGGCGCATATATAAGGCACGTGGCAGTGTATTATCTGGGTCATTCTGAGAGCCAAAAATAAGTAGCAGTTATAGTCAAGCTAAAAGTCGGTCACCGTAAAAAAAAGAGAAACAGATCAGTGTAATCTTGCTAATATGAAGCTGTAACTTCATCAATTGCTTCCATCATAGTCGGGGAATAGCACAGTGACAAGCGGAATGAGTCATGCGAACTTGTGAACAAGGTTTATGCAGAGATAGCAAATTTATTAAATTGCTTTTACTAGAATTTTTAACAACGAGCTTCGTTTTGTCCACCACCAGTTCTCAGTAAAGGCAAACGCTGCGTTCCCAAGGACTTATTCTGGTAATAATGGTGTTTTTCTTGTGTTCGTATGTCCAAAAACAACATCATGATTATGATGAACAACGTTGTGAGCAGCTCCTGAAATATTGATCACTAGAGCTTCAGCGCTCACTGAAACCTCAGAATTCAGACCTCTTTCCTTGCGCCGCTATATCTAAACGTGGCCACAGTAGCTTCCATTCAATGTCGCGACTTAGGTCTAAACTCAGGCACCCTAATCACTTGTGAAATGCGGTGGATTTACCTATGTCACTAAATCTGAACGCCGCGTTCATACGCGCGTGAATTCCACAACTAGAAGATAGAGAGATGTGATATGCTACATTGGCACGTGTTTCGTTGTGGTCCTACATGTTCGACATGTGATGGACATAGAAATATAGTGCAATTTTAAGCGTGGCATATAGTGACGAGTTTGAGGTATAATTAAGAGCGATGGGCAGTTTCAGCGCACCACACTTAGCGCTAACGAGCTGCTGCATACGTCACATACTGACGAAGCCATTCGCGAGTAGTGTCGAGCGTTTTTTATCAGACAAGGCACACGTGGGAAAACCAATAAACTGGGGCAGTGGAATCGCCCAGCCGTGTAAAACATCGTTCCAGGCACATGCTGATTTGGGAGCGAGGGTACGAAATCGAGAAGCGTTAAGCAATTATTATGCAAGAAGTTCGGTGTGTCTGGGAAAAAACTGTGCGCGGGTAACGAAGCGAACGTGTAGGTACCTCGCTCTAAATCTCGTTAAGCGGACTTGCCGAGCGTGTAAGGTCACTCGAGTAATTAAATTACGTTCTAGTCAGTCTCATTCCGTCCACCCCAACGCACACCGACGTGATGTGGAGAAAATTGGCCGTGAAATGAATGTTTCGAGCATAGGGGGAACGAGGAAGAGACGTGTACAGGCGGTTTTAAAGTTCTAACTTAGGTTACATATTTTGGCTGCTACATTTATTTATGTGTTCCATTTCTTTCTAACAGTCGGGTAATGGTGCGTGAAAATCTTCCAGTACGTTAAACGCTCGTGTACATCGCGTCAAAGTGTGGTTATTATTTGATGAGCTTTCTGTTTACCCTGAAGGCATCCCATGTGTAAACATCACTAGAATAAACGCCGTGTGATGTCTGTCAACACAACAACCTAAAGCTAGTACACTTATCCATCGAGGGTTTCTGTACTAGGCTTGTACCCGCCAGTAATTGAATTTGCTTGAGCTTTCAATGAGTAAGCTTTCGGGCTAATCTTATAATCGATATTAAAGTTATTTTCCTATTGACAAGAATGTTGAGATTTAATCGGCACTCGGTATTGTCGTAAGTACTTGTTAACAAAACTAATTATCGTAATGATCGTAACAAACTAATGATCGCACGAGAAGATAATGAAAACTACTGCTTCGATCAGGTCACGTACTGCTTTGATATGTGGGGTTTAACGTCCTAAAACCACCATATGAATATGAAAGACGCCGTAGTGGAGGGCTACGGAAATTTCGACCACCTGGGGTTCTTTAACGTGCGCCCAAAGATGAGCACATGGGCCTACAACATTTCCACCTCCATTGAAAATGCAGCCGCTGCAGCCGGGTTTCGAGTCCACGACCTGCGGGTCAGCAGCCGAGTACCTTAGCCACTAGACCACCGCGGCGGGGCTCACGTACTGCCTTTCACAATGCATGATGCTCAGTGCAAGCAGAAATGACAAATTGCATCGCATTGCTTTTTGCTTCTTCGTGATAACAGAACTCTCTACAGCAGGCATGCAGATTGAACGCACATGGTGTGGCCAATGATGTCAACTGTTTTGACATTCCACCTTAACTTGGCTTTTCTGGCAGTCGCTGCGCACAGCAATGGCCCAACATTTCTCGACATTCATGAAGAGCGGAAGAAAAGTCGCGCACTTCGCCTCTAAATACCACCAACTATACGTGCCATTCACCCGTCCTCTCCCCAGTAGCCGATATTGAAGGTCACGGCTTCGATACCGGCCGCAGTTTTTCGGTCTCGATAGAGGTGAAATGCTAGAAGCCCGTGTATTATGTGTCGTCAGTGCACGTTGTACGGTTTCGGGCTGCGACTAGCTTGAACTCCTCAGACAAGAGCTAGAGAGCGACACAGAATCATGTTTACCTGTTCAAGCCCCGGCCGCAACTGCCTGGAGGCCACTGCCCGTGTGACCCGAGGCACCCGTGATCGTCATTGTCCACCTCTACAAGCGCTCACTGCCGAGCGCCGCCATACAGCGCATGTCACCTACGTAATTTCTCTAGGTGGCATGGCCCCTTATTGTCCCCTCCCTTTTGTAAAAGTGGGAGTGAAGGAAACGGGCGACGTCACCCGGGTAACCTGCGGAAATGTCTTGACTCTCCTTAACCATGGTGGACTGCACGTGGCACACACGACCACTTGCCGGCGCTGTCCACCCACAACTCGCTGTGGGACCTCATGGGCTGCAAGACGAGGGAACTGTTGACGTTCGCAACAAAGGCAACTCTGCAACCACGTGAAGACGAAGGCGGACCGATCTCGCTCTGCTTAACGACCGCAGCTTCAGGTGTAGGTCCAGTCCCCGTGAGCCAGCGGGCCCAGATCTGTCAAATAGACCCTTTGGAGCTCGCGTTGAGAAATGGGGCCATTGTCGTAGCAGACGTCTCGCTTCGTTATGTCGTGCCATAATAGCCACCCGAACCACTCGCAATGCGGGGGCGGCCCCTCCTACGCGTGGTAGTTGTCGTACAATGGCAACTTCGGCCGCCATGGAGGTGTGACGTCCAAACAGAAAGCTTGCCTGCCTGGGCCTACAGCGATCACCCTTGGACTTTCGCAGATACTACATCTCCTCAGCAGTTCAGCTGTGGTTAAGGGCATCGTCTCTGAAGAAGACGGTATCTTGAACAGGCCCAGCAATGAATTCCCGGGCTTTTTGAGCTTTTCTCTTAGATGAATTTCGGCTGTTTCGGGCTCCTCGGGCATGTTGTCCAAAGTTACGGCCATGGCTCTCCCATCCACAGCATCGACGCCACTATTCAAGACATCCACGACCTCCGCGTTGTCTGCGTCTACGCATTCTATTTCTTCGTCCCACTCGGCACCTTGCGGCGTGCTGCACGCTCCTCGTAATACTCGGCTTCACCGTCGGCAGTGGCTTCCCCTGCAGTTTTCAGCGGCCTCTCCCTCCACAGTCTTTGCCTCCTGTGTTGCTCTCGTCCTCCTCAACTTCTTCTTTGTCATCCCCAAATTCGACGGCCCCTGCCAGGTTCTGAGACACCTGAGCCTCTTCACCATAATGCTTTTGGCCTCCTCTTCATGGTTCTAAGACTTTTCGGCTTTTCTTTCACCGTTCTGAAAGTCATCAGCCTCTTCCTCCAAAATCTACACATATCTTCACCGTTCACGTTTTCCACTCATTCGTTGGCACAGTCTTCGTCGTCCACTGGAGCCGCTCTATCACCCATTTATTTCCTCAGCGTCCGCCACGCCCTCTGCGTTCCTCTCGGCAGCCTTCTCAGTTTCGGCAGGCATGAAGTACTCCCCCTCGGCCACGCTGCTGCGGTTGTCGTCGCCCATCTTGTGGTACTCGCTTCAGAGAGCTGACTTCGACGTCCCGCGACTTTCTGAACTCATTCGGGGTCACTGCATCCTTGTTGTCGCAGGGTCTGCCGCAACCATGTCGCTTGTAATCTCGCAGTGTATCAAGTCAGACGAACTCGCAGCGCCCTCCAAGGCCTCCATGGGCAGCGGGATGCCGATGTAAGGAGTGAGGTACTGAGCAGCTACGTTCGGGCGGGGCAATTGCCTGCAAATTTCGCAAGGCTAGATACAGCGGCTACCTACAGCATCCCAATCCTAATTCTAAACGCGCCGTAGCTCGTTGAGGATGATGATCCCGGAGAGAAAATGGCTTTGGAGGGTCTCAAACAGCTGCTGCAGCCAAAACAAGTCCCAAAGAGAAATACATTCACGAGGGCCCGCTTCAGTTGCCAGAGCTCTTCGTAGGCGATATTACCTTCCAGGGGATCGAAGTGTGTAGTTGGTCGGAGCTGTCGAACGAATATTAGGAGAACATCTTGGGGCGGGGTCATTCTGGAGGAACGTGCTATGTGAGTGCCTCATAACGCTAAAGAACACCACGTGGTCGAACATTCTGCAGCCCTTGTTGCGTGCGTTCCTTGCATTCATATCGTTGTTTTTGAACGTAAAGCCCCAGAATATATACTGGGGGCAAAGTACGTTAGAGAGCATAGTTTTTTCCGTTTTCCGTGCATGCTCACAATATCGACGACGATTACGCTGATGACGATGAAGAATGAGGGTGTTCCAGACTGAGCGTTCATCAGCCTTCCGGGGTGTGTGGCCATTGAGGGCGGTGCTGACTTGAGCTCAGCTGAACGATGTCTGTCGCATCTCCCGGCCAGGCAAACTCTGCCTGGTCGGCATCCCTCACTAATGATAATTTACCCATTGATCTTTTCTCGCGCAGCGGTCTTAGCAGCATTACGGTGGCTCTGGTCCCAACAAATGGGGCTTCTATTCACATGAAAAACCCCAAAAACATCCAGGAGGAGCTACGGAAGGTGACCGAACACTTCCAACTCATCACCGAGGTGTGACAGTTTGGTCGTGGAGGCATTCTGTGCTGTTCCCCGGATCAGGCCTGCGGATCAGATCTGCTAAAATGCACATCGTTTGCCTCTCTCCCGGTGAGCCCTTTTGTTCCTCTTCACTTGGCCTGTGTGAAAGGTTTGGTTCGTGGGGTAGACTTGAGCCTGTCTCCGCCCGAAATCCTAGAGATGTTTTCTGCTGCAGGCGCGGTGGCAGTTTTTCGCTGTTCACGTAGCGCTGATAAAAGTAAGATCCCGACAGAGTCGGTGATAGTTACCTTTGCTGGAACTACTAGACCAACAGAGATCAAAGCGTGGCCACTGATATATCGGGTCGAATTGCTAACTCCTCGTCCACTGCAGTGCCATAGATGCTGGTGTTTTGGGCATACCATAAAGGGTTGCCGATCAGAAGAGCGGTGTCAAATGTGTGCAGGACAACACAACTCTAAAGAATGCACAACTCGGGAAAGATCTTGCTGTCTCTGCGGTGGCCCTCACCCTTCTGATGATTATACATGCCCTGCGAGAGCTCAGGAGATTAAAATATGGAAATAATTGAGCGAAAACGTTGTTCAAGACGCGAACAACGGCTCTGGAGACGCTCGCCATCGCAGAGCGCTCTCGTGGGTACGCAGTTGCTGCGATCCGTAATAACCATGTCATGGGCTCGTCACTCTCAGACGTGATAGCCTCGACCGTTGAGAAAACAATGACGAAGGTATTGGAGAACCTTTTTGTGACGCTGACGGAGTCATTTGCTCAAATAGTAAATGCACAAATCGCTCAAGTCCTCACGAATGTTAATCATCCACATGCAGCCTCTATGATTTCTTCAGCTAAAAAGATGAATGCAGGATCTGTAGAAACAGGGCCTTCTAAACCCAGCCACCCGATAACAACACCCGTTCAAAAGTTATATTCATCAAGAGCTGGTCCGTCGAACTGCGGCCGTAAAACAATTCCCATTGAATATCTGGATTGGAGCTCTCATTCAGGATCGCAGGACTCACAAATGGAATTCGACACAAAAAAGCTGAAATGGCGGGCGTCGCCACGAAAAAATGGATCTCCAGTGAGTCCTAAAGGGAAAAGTAAAAAAAAACTATAAAAAAGAAGTAGCATCAAAAGGGGATTTTTTGAAAGATAACTTATTGCAGAAGGCAGTGAATGCTGCCGGCATATCCTCAAAATAGGTTGATTAAGAATCTTGGAGTGGAATTGACGGTCAAGTTTTTTCGCAACTACTGATTATTTTGAATTGTAGTCAGCATTCTCCAGATGTTATAGTGTGGCAAAAACTTGGCTTTCTAAAGAAAAAAACGTTTCATCTTAAAAACTACCGAACATTTCGCTTAGACCGCCCCTCTCGGGGAGGTGGTTTAGCAATGTTTATCTCTTCAAAAATTGCACATCGGGCAAAAGTTACAGGTCAAATATTGAATTAAGAAAGTGAAATTTTAACATTATATGTCGCTCTTCCAGGACACATTCCCTTTTTGTTAGTAAACGCTTGTTTTCCGTCAGGTGTTAAAATTGTGCTGTTTTATATACCGTAATTTCATCTTGCATAAAAGACATATTATTGGTAGGAGACTTCAATTCTCATCACACTTCGTGGGGATTCAGAACAGATGTAAGTGGAAAGTGCTTGTGGGATATTGTTTCTAAAAATAATTTAACATGCATTAACCAGCGAACCCCCACGTTTGTATGCAATCAGTCTCATTCTGCGATTGATCTGACTTTCTGTAGTCCTAGCCTCTGTATTTCTGCATGGTCTACTTTAAACTCGGGTACAAATAGCGATCATTTTCCTATATTGTTTGAACTTGTATGTCCCGTGACTTCAATCATCAGGCAGCCCACTTCTCACATCAATTTTAAAACATTTGTACAGACACTACGTGTAGCTTTGTCAAAACGAACCGAGGTAAATAAAGTGCGAAATGTTATCACCTTTAAGGATGTTATAAAACAATCTTTAAATAAAGCTAAATTCACAGTTCAGGTCTCTAAACAACGTCCTTTGAATCATTGGTGGAACTGTGATTGTTCACGTCATTACAGGCTAAGAAAAGCAGCGTGGCGGAAACTGCTCTATAGTCAGTGCCCTAGAAGCTGGAGCGATTACAAATACGCGGCTTCAATTTTTAAGCCAACAGTTGCCGCTGCAAAAGATAACTATGACAGCCAACGTTCCGAGTTCTTTTCAAAGTTTGGCCACAGGAAATCACTTTTCAACTTCCTTAAAGCTCAAAAAGTAATCCCACCATCAACAAACCTCGAATCGGTAGTTTCAACGCCACGTGAGTTGCCTACTTTTCTGAAAAATATTGCTCAAGGGCTGGAAAGCCGCTTCACGGCTGCTAACTTTTACCACTCGCCGTGCCCTGTTAACAGTGATGACTTTGAAGAGGTTACAGCGTCGGAAATAGCACAAGTAGTGAAAATATTGCCAAATTCTGCTCCAGGTCCCGATGAAATAACTGCATTGGTAATAAAAATAATAAAGAAAGTATCACCTCAAGATTTACTTGCAATAGTTAACCACTCCATTAGACATTCGTGGATTCCGCCTGAGTGGAGAATCGCGAAAATAATTCCTTTATTAACGAAACATGGAGCTGGGTTTAGTTTGGATAACATTAGGCCTATTTCACTCACATCTAATCTGGTAAAACTAATCGAAAGACTTCTACACAATAGAATAGACAACTGGTTGGACGAAAATGCAATTTTAAGCCCATGCCAAATTGGATTCAGGCGTGGCTGCTCCATTTGATGCGCCCATGTTGATCTGGAAAGCAGGATACAACTAGCTCGTTCTGAGAAACAGGTTTCCGCCTTAGTAACTTTAGATATTGCAAAATCTTATGACAGTGTGGAACACATTAAACTAATAGATTCGCTAACGCGCATCGGGTTACCAAATTACTTCGTGGCATGGGTTTACTCCTTTTTAAAAGATGGAGAATTCTATTGCTCTCAATCTGGCATGTGGTCTTCAAAATATAAACAAACTAGAGGTCTCCCCCAAGGTTCGGTACTTTCACCATTATTATTTACTATTTTATTGCGCACAATTCCAGTACAACAGGATGTACAGGTGTATGTATACGCTGACGACATCGCATTTTTTTGCCACAGCTACAGATATACATACTATATATCAGACGCTACAGTTTTATATGAACGCTCTGGACAGAAAAGAACAGAACAGAACAGAACAGAAGGTTTTATTGTGCTAAATGAAGAAGAATACATGTGCATGATATACAGAAAGAGGTCCCATAGTCAGAGACTGCAAGGGGACCTCTTGTAGAATGTAGAATTGAGAATGATTGTGATGTACATAGCAGGGAGACAGAGCTACAGTAAAATGCAATTGAAACAAATAAAGTAAGAATATACCTTGTAATCTCACAGAAACAATTTAAAAGCAAGAATAACGCGCTAACTTCAATGACAAGTGATTACAGAACGCAACTCACAATGAACAGGAATCAATTAAGAAACAGCAAAACAGGCTAGTTAGTTGACATGATATGACTTTTTAACTTCGATTTAATTACCTTCAGGGAACGGCTTACTTTAATGTCGGAAGGTAAACTATTCCAAAACGAAATTCCGGAAAAATAAATGGTTTGTTTGCCATAATTGGTGCGAACTTTTGGCAGTAGAAAGTTATTGTTAAGGGCAAACCTTGTGACATTGTTATTTGAGAGAATGGTAGTAAAGTGTGGAAGTTGGTTATTTATAGTACCAAACATGTAAATACCAAGGTTACATTTAACTAGCTCAGATACAGTTAATATATTGTTTTCGTGAAGTAGTGACTTAGCGTTAGAGAGATATGGGCTTGACGTGAAAATTCTTATCGCTTGGTTTTGAATTGTCTGAACTGAGGTAAGATTGACACATGGTTAGACGACATTAATCTATCAATAAACATCAGGCAAAGTGCAGGCGTAGTTTTTTTCTATAAGTGTTCCTGTGCAGATTTCCGTACTTTACAAACAGGACTTTATCCTGCAGGTGACATCGATTAAATACTTAGGAGTGACTTATACTGAAAACCTAAATTGGAGTCCGCATATAAAAAATATGGCAGCTAAAGGAGCACAGGCACTTGTGATGCTTCGTAGACTCGGCAATAAACGTTGTGGTTTGCGTCGTGATGTGCTAGTAATGATATATTGTATGTATATTCACCCAATATTGGAGTTTGGCAGTGTCTTGTTTTCTGGAGCACCCGCCTACAAAATTAGACCACTGGTACTACTAGAACGCGAAGCGCTACGTTTATGTCTTGGGCTCCCTAAATTTGTCGCAATTATATTTTATATAAGGAAGCGCACCTGCCTTCTCTTCGTGCTAGGTTCCAAATACTAGCAGTCCGTACCTTCCTAAAAATATTGGTATCCCCACATAGGAGGTCACAATATGTTTTCATTAATGAGCCGACGTCCGTTTTTAACCAACAGTGGTCTAGATTAAAATGTCCACAAGTCATCGTCGTACAGAGGGTCTTGGAAACATTACAAGGTAACCTTTGTGAAGTACGGGTACTAAGAACACCTATTCAAACAATGAAAATAGAATTTGACAATATTTTTCTTAATAATTGCAAAACTCTTCCCAGTAGATATCTAGATGCCATTTTGATAGACCGCCTGGCAATATTAGACATAAAGATTGTAATAGCAACGGATGCTTCAGTTCGCGAAGAGAAGGCAGGAGTCAGAATTGCATATTCAGTGTTAGGTTGGTCTTTTTCGATATGTTTACTCGATTTTACACCTATTTCTCAAGCGGAATTACTGGCAATTCTCTTAGCGTTACGAAAATTACCTCAAGCAATAACAGTTGCTATTATTCTTTCAGACTGCTTGTCTGTGTGTAGTTTATTAACTTCGCCTAATATGTCCAATGCTTTAAAAGTATTTTACGACCTTGCCCCAAGATATTTACGACTCATTCGTTTGGTGTGGATACCAGGGCATAAAGGTGGCCTCACATAATCATTCGCAGTGGCCTCACATAATTATCCCATAATTTCTATATTACCGACGCTAGCATTTATCGCCGTGGCTTGTTTCGAAAAATTTGTCATGTCAGATTAGTTTGAAAATTCTCGCTTGGCAACATCTGATTTTTTCCATCCTAAGTACCCTAAGAAAAATCGATGGTGCTCCTCTAGAACGGCGGAAATATCAATTACGAGACTAAGATGCCGAGTCCCCCCCCCCTGAACTTTTATCTACACAGGTCTGGTCTGGCGCAGTCTCCCCTATGCCTCCACTGCAACGAGAGTGAATCCCTTCACCATTTACTCTTAACATGCAGGTTATACACAAACCAACGGAGGAGACTGTTAGAAGAACCTCTCCGCAGGTTGGCTCTAAATGTATCCCTTCCGGTGGTCCTCTCCTTTGGAGCAACTGAAAAAGGATTTAGCCACAGGAATGTTTGCGAGGCCGTGTGCGATTTCCTAAAGGCAACAAAACGATTGGAATGTTAAGCTGAGGCAAAAATTGACTTTATTTCAAGCCATATTAGCCTGTTCGTTCTTTGTAATACTTCTATTTTATTTCTAATCTATCGTGTACCGATTGGTTCTTTGTTTAAACATCGTTATCTAAATAATCATGGTGGTAAAACAACTCCACCTCACAAATGAGGGACCGTCCGTTTCATGGCCGATCCCCCGTGGTGGGTTGCGCCAGGACTCTGAGGAACAACCAACCAACCATTCTCTTTCTGCCAAAGATAAAAAAGAACGTGAACCCACTCTACCTTGAGAAAGACAATGCCGACGCAAACAACACCGCATTGCACTGATGACGATAAAGAAATGTAGTAATAGTAAGTGGTTCTTGAAGGAACGCAAAAAGGAGCGAATTTCTGTATGCCCAGTTGGCGACACGGATAGGGTAACTTCGGTATAGGGTAACGGAATAATAAAGAATAGTAGGAAAAGAAAGCGTGTTCCAGAACGCACAATCTCTTGCTGCCGTGGATGAAAACGAACGTGGACGTGCTCTAGCCCGCGAAAGGCAACGCCGACGCAGACAGGAAGCTACCCTGCAGGCAACGCCTCGTGAAGCAGCGCCAAAGCGGCAACGCCGACAACAAGCTGCTCAAGGAACCAGTGCAAAAACAGGTGAGGTGGGTAAGTGTGCAAAGCCTTCGATCTTGGATGCAGCGAGAAACCACCTTAGGTGAAGAAAGGTTCCGGAGGAGGGGGAAAAGAATCAATACATCGACTAAGAGGGAAAAGAATAGAAAGATGGCTTCCGCCTTCTGGTTGTCTTTGGGGAATGCACGAAATGCCCTGTGAGTTTGTTCTTTCTACCGTCACTACCAAACGTCGGTGACACACTTGGCGAGATCAATGTGCTCAAGCACGAGACTTGGACGACTGACATTTGGTTCGAAGTTAGCAATGCGCGAACCCGTGAACTTAGTATGCCAGACGCATGTGAATCATTTTTACAGTAAGCGCTTTATATTCATGAATGTCTGTCAGCGTGGGCTGGGTCGAGGATTGTGATGGGTCGATTGAACGAATCGAAAAATATTCGAAGGCAGAAAAGAGTCGCATTTCATCGGCAGTAGAGCAGTTACGTGTGAGCGTTTTTCGCTTTCGGCACACAACCCTGTAGATAGGCAGCTTTATAAAAAATATATACACCCGGTTCTTTTCGAATAATGCGCTTCCCAAAACGGCGTGTTGGAAGGGAATGAAGCCTGTCTGGTTTCCTTGGACACCTCGGTGTTCAGTTACACGTGATGCGGCAGCCATCCGTTTCACTCTCCTCTCATCTCGATCCTTATCTTCTCCCTCTATTATTTAATGATGAGAAACGGAGGCCTTGACTGTGTTTAGAAAAAAGGTTTAACGATTCACAGTACTTGATACTGTACTATGGGAGAGCTGAAAGCCGTCCCCGATTCCTTGATAAGTTTCGACTAAGTCCTGTTTCCCTCAAAGCAGCAGGCTCTTAAAGTAAATCTTCGGAAGACTTCATGACAGAAATAAAAGTTCAGCCGCCCCTTATACCCTTGCTTTTTTTCTCTAATTGACCTCTTGCCAATGAATCTAGCATCGAGAGCGTTCCGCCAGCACTTGTTTTACGGCACTTTCGAGCTCAACGTAATATTGTTCAAAAATACCATGCCTGAATATACCAAGAAGGCAGTGTTAATACAGGTTAAGCTATAATATTTTAGATAATTCCATGTCGGTCACCCGTTAGACGGAGCGAGAAGTGACGTCAGTGAAGATATAGGTGCAAGACAAGGAAGTCACTACCCTATATCTGCATAATTTCTTCTTACGTGCAGGGTTATTTAGAAGCCAAAGAAAGCGACCGTTAGAAGAACCTCTCCGCAGGTTTCCTTTAATTTTATCCTTTCCGGTGGTCCATTCTTATGGAGAAACTGAAAAGTAATTTAAGCGCAGGAACGTTTGCGAGGCCATATGCGATTTTCTAAAGCAAACAAAACCAATAGAATGTTAAGCTGAGGTATAAATTCCCTTAATTTCAAACCATATTACCTAGATGGGTTTTCTTTTTTATTACTTCTTTTTGTTCTATTTCTAATCCATCGTTTACCAATCTGTTGTTGTTGTTTTTTGTTTAAACATCTCTATCTAAATATACTGGCTGGTAAAACAATTTGATCTCAAAATTGAGGTACCGTTCGTTGCATGGCCGTCCCCCATGGTGGGTTGCGCCAGGACTCTGAGGAACAACCAATCAACCTGTGTCCGCGTACAGGGGAAGCTGAAACGTACAGCCCCCACAGTTTCACTTCTCTCGGACAACAAACCTTAACTGCGCAGTAGATAGGCTTTACGCGTCCAAATTTGCAAGAGCGGAAATTCACACTTGTAAGAAAAGAAAAAAAAACGCCACGCCTTCGCTGAAGGCGCAGCACAGCCACAGCGAAAGCTAGAAGAGCGGCCTTTCAGAGCCTTTTCTAAACACTCATTGGGTAACTGCTGCAAGTACACCTGCTGTGTACCCACTACATCATTAATAATAACAATTTCTTGGTAGTACCTCTGCATTCACCTTGCTGTCCTTCGTCATTCTTTTCAAAAGCGTGGTATCTGCGATATACTTGCAAGGAATTTCGTGCCAATCGTTCATGAAATGGCTGACGACCCTGAGGATGTATGTCTGAAGTGCGTATGCGCCACTGTTATTAGGTGTTGAAGAACAAGCTTTTGTAGTGGGTTGGAGCATTGGACGACCCACTTGTTATGCTATTCGCATTGCGTGACGCCTGGCTATTCTTTCAGTTGTTCTAAAACGCTCTATTGCTCATAATAACGCTATTCCTTTCCCGACCTCAAGCCTGCCTAAGGCTGAATTGCGAACAAGTCACAAGCACCATCGTGGCTCAGTGGCAGAATACGGAACTGACACGCAGGACACCCAAGTTCAGGCCCCACTCTGTCCTCGGTACAAGGTTTTTTTTTCTCTTTCATGCGAGAGTGGTTACGGACACCAGCGGCAATGGTGGCGGCGGCTGTGGCGGAAACGGTGGCGGCGGACAACTATACGTTGCCGCGCGGCACCCAATTTTTGCATCTTTCGCTGTAAAACAGAAGTGTACGTGTTTTTCACGTTTGGTAATCCTCGGCATGCCACGCGCAATACTCCCTTCAAAGAGACATGTTAACACTCTTTGACTTACAAGACTCTTAGACGAGGGTGTGATCACCTCCATGCCAAGTTTACGTGTCTCGTTAAAGGGAGTCGTATATCAGTCAGAACTACACAAAAAACTGTCGGAAGGCTGCTTTTCTTTTTGCGTTCATAGCGGTGTATCAGAGAAATGACCTTCCAAGGTGGTTTGTACACACATACAAGCAAAAAATAAATTATAACTAGTTACCCGCCAACACTCGTTTAGTCCTCACGCGCAACAATGTCGGGTATAGCTGCGAAAAAAATAATTAAAAAAACTCACTGCAAGATATAGATTCCTTAACAAATTTCTTGTAGCGCCCACTTCTTTCATTTATTTTATATTGCAACCATGCGGAGTGAAAGAAAGACGCCCCTAATGAGCACACGAAGTATTTTGAGACAAGCACCTTTTCAAAAGAATAAATGTCATGCATACCGTTAGTCTAAATTACTTATTTTGCGTAAGTGAGCAACAAGTCTAACTGGTGCCAAGAATAAGGCAGTTTGAGTTATAATGTAACGAATTAAAGTAACGAAACAAATTAGGGCTTCTCGTTTTCTTGGCTCATACGGTACTTAGCATAAGGAAAAGGTAATTTTTTATCCTCATACATTTGACGAAAGAATATTTTCAGGAAATAAAAGTGTTGTGTACTTAGGCTATCCTCATATAATCTCCTGAGCACACGTTCATAATGTGTCATCATGGTTTTAAAGAAGACAACTGCCTGGAGAAGACGAAAAATAGCTGAAGCCAGGTATAAATTGGAGTAAATGCGGTGATGTCATTAGTGAAAAAATAAGCAGCTTTTCGGAATAGTTCATGAGATCTTGTCATTCACACGACATAAATATAAATATTTTTTTCATTCATACTGAGACCCTCCACTTCTCAGGCTCAATAATACTACTGTCAATAGAAGATGCTTTTCCCTATAATACTCTGTAGCACTCGTGAATTTTGGAGAGCTGCGTAAAAAAAAAAGCACAGAAACACGGGTGAAAGAATGATATAATGAAGCCACCAGATATGGGAATTAGAAACGATAGAAAAAAATCATAAATGAGTCGGCAAACATCTAAATGGAATACGTCGATTGTATTTTTTTTTGTGCTGCCGATATCGGGAAGCGACAGCTGCATGTGACAAGACGATGAAGCAAAGCAACTATCAGAGAAGAAACTAACAAAAGATAAGAATCACGCAGAACAAAATGGTACAAACGTGGATAATGGTGAGTCGTCTAAACCAGAAGGCTCGTCACTTAACTTGAAGCGAGATGAAGTTTTCTCTAACGTATACACGCATTTGAAGTTGGGTAAAGACGTTATAACAAAGCTCGCGTTTTCGGGACTTTCTTTAACTCGTCACTAACAGCCTCGTGTGTTCACGAACAACATCATTGTGCACTCTAAACCAATTCTTACCCTTAAAGCGACTTCAAGGAAGCAAAATACTTTTTTGACTTACCAGTATTTGCAAAATTTTGTGCTTGGCACCTCATGATAGCTTTTTTTTTCCTTTGTGAAAATGGTAATATTTTACCTAACTCCCCCTATAGGAGGCAAGGGTGTTACAAATTTCTCGAAACCGATTAGCACCCCTCTGGTCATAAATCATTGATTCGTGAAAACACTTTTTTTCCTGAAAAGTAAGGCCGTTAGTTATAGATGTATTAAACTACCTTAACCCCTTAACTGCTTTGAACGAGCAGAGCTCGTCGTGGCCAAACATTCCCAATGCTGCTTTAAACTAGTGCAACTCGTCCTAGTAGAATAGGCACCCCCTTAAGCGTTCAACGGGAGAAGCGCACCTTTGCGGGTTACATTGTGGGTCAATCACTAGATGCCAGCATTTGCTCGAGAATTTGGCTTAGTTTTCTTCTGCGGCATTGATTATTATGATTGATATGGGGGGCTTGACATATCTGAAAATTCCAAATACTCAAATCCAAGTATCCAAATCTGAGCACACGGGTCTACAGCATTTTCGACTGCTTCAAAAATTCAGCCTCCCCAGCCGGGATTCGATCCCGCGGCCTGCAGGTCAGCTGCCGAGTACCTTAGCCACTACACCTACATGGTGGTGCTGAATCGCTTGGTATTCACTAAAATGGGTATGACGTCAATTGACTGTGCGGCGAATGTGAATAAAAACCGTGAAAATCACAGCGTGAATTTAACAAGAAGCATATCTACATGCCACGCTAATGGAGGGCTAGGGGCCGATTGAGTTGCTCGATAATCGTCAAAATTTGTAATTCGTGAGGAGACTGCATGACGAACATGAGTGAAAAGTGAAAACAAGAAAAACATTACACGCATTTCATGTATATTACAATTTACACACCGTGCTCATTGTGAGCTCGGGGCTGGTTGGCTATCGTGACATTCACGAAAACGTGAAATCTGTGGGATGACTGTTTGACCAACATGAATGAAAGGTAAAAAACGAGAATCGATGGCATGTATTTTGTGTAAAACATGATTTGCAGGCCGCGTTCATGATGGGCTCAAGACTGGTTGGCTAGCTTGATATTCATAAAAATTGGTAATGCGGGAGGGGTGTTTATGACGACCACCAACGACTAGTGCTCACATGAATATCATGATATGCATGTTGTGTCGGCGTGATTTGCATGCCGCTATCTTGGTGGGCGCAGGCCAGTTCACCAGCTTGACATACCACTGAATTGGTAATGCGTGATTTGTCTGTGGTAGACAGAAATCACAGGCTGTAACAAGAAAATATGTCATGCATGTTACGTAAGCCATCATTTTGATTCCACGTTTTAGGTGCACTCGAGGCCAGTTCCGCATTTTTATACACAGTGAAATCGGCATGGTGTCGCTGGTGGTAACAAGATAATTTGATAAAGTCACCTCATTCCTATGAGAATATATATATATATATATATATATAAATTATGAAGTCTTGGTGTGGAAGACCTTTATTAGGCCCGAGGAACCGGCAGCCGACAGCTGAGACGAACGAACCAAGATGATGATATTACGTGACAACGATGAGGATGCACGAGCAACACATGATAATGATGATAATGTACAGATGAAGAGAATTGGTATAGTTAATGCCCACACTAATTCCCCCCACGTGAAAGCGGCCAGCCTGGCCACGGCAAGTCAAGGGGACAAAGAACGTCGCATGAAGGGCTTCATACGGGAGACATGGACGACCTCAGTAGTTCGATAACGGCGATCTGCTGGGGCTACAAGTGGCGTCACGCGATAATTCACTGGTGAAGTTTTTTCGAGAACTGTGTACGGCCCAATAAACCATGGCTGGAATTAGTCGCACAAGCCAGGTGTGCGAGTAGGCGTCAAAAGGAGCACTTGGTCTCCAGGTTGAAAGGATACAGCAAGATGCGATTCATCATAAACCAGCTTTCTGTCTTGCTGTCGGGCTTCAGTGTTTATACGAGCGCGTTGGCGGCTCTCTGCGAGCCGTAAGACGTATTCCTCTGAAGAGGATGCAGATGAATCCTCATGGCAGGTAAAGAAAGAGACGTCCAGGAAAGAAGTAGGGGAGCGTCCATAAACTAGGCAAAATGATGAGTAGCCGGTTGTCCGCTGAATGGCCGTATTGTAGGCGAAAGTGACGAAAGGTAGAACTACATCCCAGTTCTTGTGGTCTGGTTGAATATAGGCGGCGATCATGTCAGCAAGAGTGCGGTAGAATCGCTCAGTGAGGCCGTTAGTCTGGGGATGATAACTAGAGGCAGTCTTGTGAGTTGTACCAGAGGCGTGAAGAACTTCGTTCACTAGTTGTGAAAGGAAGGCCCTTCCACGGTCACTGAGCAATACACGTGGAACACCATGACGCAGTATAATGGCTCGGAGGATGAAATCGGCAATTTCAGAAGCTGAACCGGTAGTGACGGATGCCGTCTCAGCGTAGCGCGTCAAATGGTCAACGGCTGTTACTATCCATCGGTTTCCAGCAGCACTGACTGGAAGGGGGCCATAAAGATCGATGCCTACAACTTCGAATGGTGTGGCTGGGCACGGAAGAGGCTGTAGTGTACCGGCTGGAGCAGATGTTGGTAGTTTTCTACATTGGCAGGTAGTGCAGGTCCCGACGTACCGAGCTACACTAGTGGTAATACCTGGCCAATAAAACCGACTTCGAAGGCGATCGTAGGTTTTATGGTAACCAAGGAGACCCGCAGTCGGACGGTCATGAAGTGCTCTGAGGACTTCGAACCGAAGTGATCGGGGTAGAACGGGAACCCAGCGCTGACCGTCAGGATGGTAAATTTTGCGGTACAGCACCGAGTTGTCCAGCTTAAACTGCGAGAGTTGGCGACGGAGCCTCGCATTAGGTAGACGGGAACTGCCAGTGAGGTAGGCTATAATACGTCGACAGTATGGGTCAGCCAGCTGTCGAGAAGAAAAATCGTGGGGGTCGTCCAAAGGCAGCTGGTACATAGAGGCGAAAGAGGAAACCGCCGTAGACGTGGACTCCGAGGGTGTGTTGTGCAAAGTGATTGCGGAAACGCTGAGGGGAGCCGCTGGTAGTGCGCAGCGAGAAAGAGCATCGGAGTCGCTATGCTTTCTGCCACACTTGTATACGATGTCAAAATATTACTCTTGTAGGCGTAGAATCCAGCGGCCGAGGCGTCCCGACAAGTTCTTGAGTGTCGAAAGCCAACATAAAGCGTGGTGGTCGGTCACAATGGTGAAATGGCGGCCGTGCAGATAAGGACGAAATTTCTGCACTGACCAAACGATGGCGAGGCACTCCTACTCGGTGATCGTGTGTTCCTCTCGGCTCCACTCGACAGACAGACAGACAGACAGACAGACAGACAGACAGACAGACAGACAGACAGACAGACAGACAGACAGACAGACAGACAGACAGACATACATACATACAGACAGACAGACAGACAGACAGACAGACAGACAGATAGATAGATAGATAGATAGATAGATAGATAGATAGATAGATAGATAGATAGATAGATAGATAGATAGATAGATAGATAGATAGATAGATCTTTCACGGGTGCTGAAGTTCACGAAGAAATTATTCGCATTTGTCGAATGCCGACAGCCGAGTGCCTAAATGTCAAGCAATTAGCATTTTTAACGTGTTAGTACGCGTGCGTGTGCGTGTGGGTAATTGAAATTGTCGCTCTTTCTATCTTAGCCTTTTAAGGAATAGCGGTATGCTTCAAACAGGGCTGCAGAAGCGCACGCAATGTGTAACACAATTGTTACACTGCTTATACTATGTGAGTCTGCATATGAAGCTCCACTACAACTTCAACCAAGTTGCCCCAAATGTGGTGAAGGACCGGATGATCACGGTACTTTCGCCGTTCTAGTGAATTTGCCTAAATATCATGGCACACACTGATATAGTTGAGTTCTGGTGTACAGCGTCTGAATGTCACAGCCTAGCAGCGTGCAGGCCACAACAAAACAAATGACTACGTTGGTGGCAATGAACACTCCCGCAGTATATATGAAACGCGGCCACTCATCCAAAAACAGGTTGAGGTTACACGTAGCTCTTATAAAGAAATGAACATATCCAGACTAAATAGAAATGACTTGGTATTTTGAATACTGCATCAATGTCCTAGGAGAAACAACACCTTACAAGTATATGTTTATACACGCACGAAATCACTACAAAAAGTCCATGTTTTTAAACGTGCATATCGAAGGTTACCTGCCAACGCTTTGAATTCCTATCGAATGATTCCCTGTTCTCTTTTCTGCAGGTAAGCTTTGGTGCGCTGGAAATTCCACCGATCGTTTAGAACTTTCGAGGTCCACAGGAGACGACATTTGATGAGCGCCCGACGGTAATGCGATTACCAAGGACAGCGTTGCACCTGTTGCTCATCGCGGGTGACACTTCACACTTGGTAGATAAACAAAAATAATAAATAACGATGCGTCAAGAATGACGGCGCTACGCTCTTTCGACGCGTTTGCCTCGGCGAGTTAACTTTGCATTTTACACGGTAATTTTGGCATAGTGAATAGACACCGTTTTTTTTAAGCTATAGACTACGCGAGAGACGGTCGGCATAAAGTATGGCAGCATATGAAAACAAGCTTGTTGGAGACTGACGCTCTAGGGAGATAACACGCCAGCATGGCATTAGAAAGCATCGTATAGATTAAATTAAGCTGGTTGGAATAATTGATGAGCCCTTACCACCTGACTGGAAAACGGGGGCAAGAGAAGCATGCCACGTGCAAGGGTTACACACTATACCCGGCGACAACTTATGCTGCAATTGAAGAGAAGGCTTCTGAGCCAGGGCTCCCAGACATTTGGGCTGATTCGAGAGTATACTACTGCAGCTTGTGGCTGATTCTGGTATTGGCGACTCACATCATTAACACGTTTAAGGAATCATACAAGCAAAAAATGTACATTGAGGAAACATTTCGATGGTTCAGTGTATATGTCTCAGTGCCATACTACGAGTGTATAGTTTCCTCGTAGAACTAAAGAGCGTGTTTGCGGCTGAACACTGACTATGTCGCGGATGCCATGTTTACGTGGAAGATGGGTGAGCTAAAAAAATTGCGCTATCTATAAAAAGGAAAAAAAATATGACATTTTTCAAAGAGTTTACGATGACTGTATGTTCCCTACAACTTCTTGAAACTCTTTGAGGCGCAGATTCAGTAAAGCAGCATTTATTTCCTCATGGCAAATGAGAAAACTATCTGCAATTTGAAGTACTATTTTCTGGCATGGTCGAAGGGACGCGCTTCAATTCAGTACCTTCTACAGCGCTGTCAGCGAAAGCTGTCACCAAGTATACTGGTCTTGATTTTTTTTTTCGCATTGAGCGATACTTCCCCCTGTTACCTTCACCTATGACGAGAGTCATAACCTTCATCCACGTGCTTAGCAGTGCAACACTTCATGGTGAATTCGCGGCACAGACGTGAACGGTGAACGGGCGTTCGTATCTCTTCAACTATAAAATGTGCCGATGTAGAATTACAGGTAGCCTGTATATAGGAACAATTGGCCCTGTCAGAACCAGCTGATTACCGACAAATTAATTATTAAAAAGCATCGAGTATTAAAAAACGACGCGCACAAACAGACATGCAGCCGGGGCAGCTTTGAGGGCTTCATTTCTGTAGACTTGCCGATGTCACCGATTCCTGAACTGGCGAGAACCTTATTTAGTTCAACAATACCCTCACCTCTCTTGTGTGTGTTGTGGAAGCGGAGGGAACTGGCATGCGTGCGGGGACGCCCTTCGAGGGCCATGTTTCCTCTGCTACATCGCTTCAGAACCATAATGTTAACTCATATGAATGAACAGTTATTCATCCTGGCGGAACTTTCCTCTTCGGTGGTCAACACAATTTATTCTTCTCAGAAAAAAAACAAAACGTCCTTGCCTTGCTTTCATTAATGAGAAGGTAGGCTAGTGCTTGTGATTTCAATGAATTTGCATATAGTATTGTATAAGTATTTATTAAATGCGAGGCATTTCTTAGCGAACTTAGGCGACTTTGAGCATATCTATCTATCTATCTATCTATCTATCTATCTATCTATCTATCTATCTATCTATCTATCTATCTATCTATCTATCTATCTATCTATCTAGCCAACTGCGACTTTTAGCTCTCCTTGCCGTTTTGATAATGGTATGAAGAAAGTTTAAGCGCAAAGACTGGCAGGTTAGCCAGTTCTTAGACCGGCTGGCTACCCTGTGCTGGGGAAAGTGGTGAGGAGAATAAAATATATTAAAAAGAAATGTTGCGAAGAGAGAGAGAAATTACAAATAAAATGCGACAGAGGAAAGGCAACATCAAACAGTATAAGACAGTAAAGTCTGTCTCTGAGGCCAGTTGTCCGCAAAAAGCGCAGCAAAGCTTTCAAAGCCTTCTCGGCTTAGAATGGGCTCGGCCAATGACACAGAATCCTTTGTTCTGACAAAGGCCGATCAACCAGTCTATCCAGAGCTTCAGTGAGTTCTTGTCTTTGCGCGTTCAAATGGGCGCACTCACACAGAAGGTGCGCGTGGGTTTCTTCGCAGCTGCAGTAAGTGCATGTAGAAGCTGGCCATTCCAATGAGATAAGAGTATGCGTTTGTGAAGGCCACTCCAAGCCACAGCCGGCATAGAAGAGTCTCCTCAGCTCGACATATCCTTGGGGGAAGACGAAGCTGCAGATCGGGATCTAAGTTATGCAGGCGCGCGTTTGTGAAGTCTGTTGAGTTCCACTGTACCAGTGTGAGGTCACGTGCAAGCGAAGGAAGTCTTGTAGCTGCGTCGGTTCTTGAGAACGGGATGGCTGTGTATTGGGTACCGTCGTGTGCAGATCTAGCGGCCTCATCTGTGCTGCCATTGCCATATATACCGCAATGACCTGGTATCCACCTGGTATCGGCGGCCGTGCTGCATGCGTGAAGTGCAAAGGAAGCACTGCGCAATGCTGAGCCACAGTTGCGCTGAACGCTGAGTGGGGCCTAGAAGTTTGAAGTGAGGCGAGGTGATGAGATGGAAGCTGAGCGAAATGTCTTATGTGCATTCTCAAAGCGTCTACGTGGATGTGTGCGTTACTGGAAAATCACGCACAATGATGACTGTCGCTGCTGTAGACGCGCATCTCGGGAGGCCAAGGCATATTCTCAGTGCTTAGGCTTCGATCGACTGGAGGACGCGCAAGTTCGTTCTTCGGATCCCGCAAAGCACGGGTAAGCTGTATCGCATATAACTGAGGATCAGAACAGTGTAGAGTTGAAGCATTGCTCGAACCTATGCACCCCACGTTTTTCCAGCGAGAAACCTCAGCACGTGGGTGATCATGGTAAGTTTCGTTTTCATGTGGGCGATGTGAGGGCTCCAGGAGAGGTCGCGATCAACTATGACTCCGAGGAATCGGTGGGTCTTCACCTAGTTGATCGTGTGTCCGTTGATGTTATTAACATGTGGGCTCATCGCTTATGCGTGAATGCTATAAGCGAGCACTTCTCTGGTGACAGCTCCAGTCCGCGTTCTTCCAGGTACTTTGTCGCTAGTGTAGCTGCTCTCTGAAACCGGGCACGCAAATGAAGGCGTGTTACGCCTGACGCCCAGATGCAGATGTTATCTGCATATATTGATAGAAGGACCGATTCTGGAAGTGCGTCAACCAGGCCGAGGAGCGCTAGAGTGAAAAGTGTAGAGCTAAGAACACTACCTTGACGCACCACACGACGGATGGAATGATGCGATTTTGTGCCATTCTCCGTCTGTACAAAAAAAGTTCTGCCTTTCAAATAGCTGTGGATCCATTGGTAAACCCGACCCCCTAATTCAATATTTTGCATGGCATCCAGAATGACCTCATGTGATACGTTATCGTATGCACCTTTCACGTCCAAGAACATCGCCTCATATAAACGTTTCAGTCTTTTTTGATGCCGAACAGATGAGACCAAGTCTATAACGTTATCAATTGCGGACCGCCCACGCCGAAATCTCGTCATAGCATGAGGGTATACCTCGTGGTGCCCCAGCTATTACTCTAGGCGAGTCAAAATCATCCTCTCCATCATTTTCCCGAAACAGCTGGTCGATACCAAACTTGGTATGACATAACCTGACTCCATGAAAAACATATTTGACTAGCCTTAACATAAAAATCATGAAATGGATGTCATGAATGTCATGATATACACTTCATGGTCCTGCAGCTCTTGCAGTGGTTTCGTTTAGATTTAAGGTTTCAAAACTGGTGTGGTATGGCATGATTGCATGGCGAACACAAGCGACAGACCCTAACATGAAAATCATGACATGCGTGTTACGTAACAACATGACTACATGCCACGCTCATGATGCGCTCGCGGCCGTTTCGCTAGCGTCACATATACCAAACGTGGCATTACAGCACGTGAGTGGATGACAAAGGTATGTGACTGGTGCAAACATGACAATCATGAGATGCGTGTCATGTGTAGTGGAGGATACGCACTAACGCGTATGCGCCTTCCGAAGAGAACGAAAAACCCCCGTGCTCTGATTGCACGAGAACCTGGGCCGCCTTTGTCAGACTTGTCGTACGGCCATTTTTCGCTGCGACCTCGTTGCGACTTCTCTGGTTCAATAAACGTCATCACATTTGGTGGAGGCTGCTGAGATCCCCAAGCAGACCTGGAGCTCCGCTCTCGCAAGTTGCCCGAGAGATCACGGCGAAACATGACTGACGCAGTCGCCAACAAGCCCATCCCAGCCCAGCGAGCACCATCGGCTGTCCCGTCTACCTACTCCGGCGCTACTCGCCAACGGGAGCCACCAATCTTCAGCGGCAATGGTGAGCAAGACGTCGAAGACTGGCTCTCCTTGTACGAACGCGTAAGCGCCAGCAACAAGTGGGACGACGGCTCCAAGGTCGCCTACGTTATCTTTTACTTGGCAGACATAGCTAAGCTTTGATTTACGAACCGCGAAACCGCCATCGCCAACTGGTCCCCCTTTAAGACCCTCGTGACTGAAG
Organism: Rhipicephalus microplus; assembly: GCF_043290135.1. NCBI lineage: Eukaryota > Metazoa > Arthropoda > Arachnida > Ixodida > Ixodidae > Rhipicephalus > Rhipicephalus microplus. Next base: position 43,287,954 of record NC_134706.1, read on the forward strand.
CGTTCGGCCGACCAGAGGTCCGCAAGCTCCGCGCTAACCAGCGCCTGCGCCACCGAGCCCAGCAGCCTGGCGAGACGTTTACTAGTTACATAAAGGACGTGCTCGACCTCTGTAAGCGTGTTAATCCATCTATGCCTGAAGAAGAGAAAATTCGGCAGATTCTCAAGGGCATCGAGGATGGCGCATTCCAGATGTTGCTAGGGAAACCCCCATCCACGGTGGCAATCCTCGTAAGCCTCTGCCAGAGCTTCGATGAATTGCGCCGTCAGCGTTCAATCGCCCGACAGAGTGTCCCACCACCGGATTCGATCTCGCAAATGTCAACGTTCGCCAAGAAGGTCTGTCCAACCAGATCAAAAACTTCATCAGGGAGGAAGTCGCCCGACAGCTCTCCCTGCTGCCGCATAGCGACTAGCCCACCACAAGCCTGCCTTCGACACTGCAGCAGGCCATACGTACTGAAGTTTGCGATGTCCTCCCTTCAGTGCAGGCCCCTTACCCATGCACTTCAGTAGCACCTAATCTCTCAGCTGTCCGCTACGCACCACCTGCGCCATCTTCACCTCTCAGATACGCAGCCGTGGTCGCGCGGCCCCCACCGCATCCAGTCGCCTTATCGGCTCCACCTCCTCCAGCCTCGCCTCTAGTTTACAGGCCCCCACCTCGCTTTTTTCGTTGATCTAATGAGTGGCACACCCAAAACAATCGTCCCATCTGCTTCGCCTGTGGCATCACTGGCCACATTGCACGCTTCTGCCGCCGTCGTCCCACACCTGCAAACGCATACTTCGGAACTCCTACCTACGCGTCGCAGCAGGCCACCACGTCTGCATATGAACAGAGACACTCAGACTCGAATCGCCGCCCATCGACTGCTAGTTTCCCATCCCCTTGTCACCGATCGCCATCGCCTATGCGTCGTCGACCACCTCCTGGGGAGGGAAACTAATCAGTCCAGTTCCGGAGGCAAGAACGGCAACTTGTGCGCAATTCCCGAGGCATCCGTTTTCGCCGCAAAATGTTGTTGATGTCGATGTTGAGGGAGTCACCACATTAGCGTCAATTGATACCGGGGCCGCCGTTTCTGGGATGAACGCAAAATTTTGTCGGAAACAGAAGTAAGTGACCACATCTCTCTGTGACATGGTGCTGTCCACGGCTAGCGCGCAACGCATTAATCCCTCGGCTGTGTGTACGGCGCGCGTCGTCATACAAGAGGTTTTGTACGTCAAACAGCTTTTTGTTCTACCATCTTGCTCTCATGACCTTATCCTTGGTTGGGATTTCTTATCACGTCATGAAGCTATCATCCATTGTTGCCGTGCGGAAGTGTCCCTTGTACCAATTTGTGAATTTTCATTACCCGACCATTCACCTCTGCTCTGCAAACTCATCGCTGACGACGACATCACCTTGCCTCCGGAAGCTTCAGTCTCTATTAGCCTTTCATGTGTGGCGCAACCTGACGCCACGGTGGTGTTTACGCCATCTCCAATTTTTACTGAACGCAAGGGCATCGTTCTCCCATTTACCGTTCTTATAATTGCGTCTGGTTTAACCGTAATGCTGGTTACCAACCACTGTAACTACCCCATTGGCTTACTTCGTGGTGAAACGTTAGGATATGTGCAACCTTTCAACCATATTGATGATATTATTTTTCCCGACGAAACGCCATGTCACATTGCCGCAATCACTCATGCGTCTGAGCCATCAAGTTCATCAGCCTTCGACAATGCCATTGACGCGAGACCTTCCCCTCTCGCATCGCAGCCAACTTGCTGCTCTCCTTAACAAGTTTCGCAATTCTTTCGACTTTCAAGAACCTGATTTGGGCCGCACCACGACTATCACTCATAGTATTGAAACCGGCTCACATTCGCCTCTGCGACAGCGTCCTTACCGCGTTTCCGCCGAAGAGCACCACGTCACTACAGAGAAAGTAGATGACATGCTTAAACGTGGAGTCATACAGCCTTCTCAAAGCGCTTGGTCATCACCTGTGGTTCTGGTAAAGAAAAAAGATGGCACCGTTCAATTTTGCGTGGACTAACGCCACTTAAACAAGATTACGAAGAAAGATGTCTACCCGCTACCACGAATAGACGATGCTCTTAACTGTTTACAAGGCGCCGAGTACTTTACATCCTTGGATCTGCGATCTGGGTATTGGCAGGTGCCAATGGCTGAATGTTATCACCCTAAAACAGCCTTTGTAACGCCGGATGGCCTATATGAGTTCAAAGTCATGCCATTTGGGCTCTGTAACGTACCGGCTACTTTTGAGTGCATGATCGATACCGTCTTGCGAGCCCATAAGTGGAAAACTTGCTTGTGTTACCTGGACAACATCGTAGTCTGTTCATCTGATTTCCCGACACATCTTGTTCGCCTCCACGAGATTCTGACGTGTATAACTTCTGCAGGCCTACAACTTAACTCCAAGAAGTGCCACTTCGCAGCACAAAAACTAACCATCTTGGGACATGTCTTCACAAGAGACGGTGTTCTTCCGGATCCCGATAAGCTTCGAGCTGTCACTGACTTCCCGTTGCCCACATCACTGAAAGCCCTAAGAAGTTTCGTCGGTCTCTGCTCCTACTTTTGTCGCTTCGTGCGCAACTTCGCGTCCATCATCGCACCTCTCACGAGTCTGCTTTCCAACAGCAAAGGTATGTCTGCATGGTCACCTGCATGTGACGACGCATTTCGCCAGCTGCGCCACCTGCTGACTTCACCACCTATTCTTAGTCACTACAACCCCGCTGCTGCCACAGAAATTCACACCGATGCAAGTGGCATCGGTCTTGGTGCAGTTTTGGCACAAAGGAAAGGCACCCAAGCCTAATACGTAGTCGCCTATGCAAGTCGCGCTCTCAAGAAGGCTGAATTGAATTACTCCGTGACAGAGAAGGAGTGTTTGGCCATAATTCGGGCCTTGACGAAGTTTCGCCCGTACCTTTACGGCCGTCCTTTCGACGTGGTCACAGACGACCACGCCCTATGTTGGCTGTCCACATTGAAAGACCCGTCCGGACGCCTGGGACGTTGGGCACTTAGATTGCAAGAATACGACATCCGTGTAGTATATCGTTCCGGTCGCAAGCACGCGGATGCCGATGCACTTTCGCGATCGCCATTAACACCAGATGTGACTTCTCTGTCACCCCTTTTTACCACCTTGTCACCAATAGACACCACTGACATGCTTTCGGAGCAGCGTAAAGACCCACACCTTGCATTGTTACTCGACTACCTTACCGATCCGTCTGCTGTCCCTTCCACGAGAGTGCTACGCCGACAAGCAGCCCACTTTTCCGTGCGAGACAGCATTCTGTACTTCCGCAACTACATGCCTGGTGGTCGGAAGTGGCTCCTTGCTGTCCCAACTCATATGCGCTCTGACATCTGCATGAATTTCCATGCAGACCCCCAAAGTGCTCACGCAGGCGTCCTGAATACCTACGAAAGGCTGCGCCAACGATATTACTGGCGAGGAATGTATCGCTTTGTGCAGAAATACATTCAGTCTTGCACCACTTGCCAACAAAACAAGACACCTCCGCGGCACATTGCTGGCATGTTACAGCCGCTCCCATGCCCGGCTCACCCATTCGACCGCGTGGGTATCGATCTCTATGGCCCCCTCCCATATAGTCGCTCTGGAAACTGGTGGATTACTGTCAGCGTCGATCATCTGACACACTACGCTGAGACTGCAGCTCTACCGGCCGCAACCGCCCACGAAGTTGCACTCTTCATTCTGCGCAGCTTCATTCTCCGCCACGGGGCTCCACGGGAATTACTCAGTAATAGGGGTCGAGTGTTCCTGTCAGAGGTCACCCAAGCTATTCTCGCTCAATGCAACATCATCCACCGGAAATCTACCACATACCATCCACTGACGAATGGTCTCACTGAACGGTTCAACCACACACTTGGTGACATGCTGAGAATGTACACCTCCTCCGACCACAATAACTGGGACGCTGTATTACCTTTCGTTGCCTTCGCTTACAACACCGCGACGCAAGCGACTACCGGTTTTTCCCCGTTCTTTCTGTTGTACGGCCGCGAACCATGCCACCCACTCGACACCATACTCCCGTACCGCCCTGATGCATCGGAGTGCTCCCCGCTTTCGGAAGTCGCCAGATACGCTGAAGGCTGCCGTCAGTTGGCTCGGTCTATGACAAGTGAGGCCCAAGGTCTACAAAAAACCCGACATGACGACGTTCACCACATAGCTGCTACGTTTCGTACTGGCTCCCTTGTGTGGCTTTGGGTGCCCCCGCACGTTCCTGGCCTTTCTTCTAAGCTTCTGGCCCGGTACCATGGTCCGTACCGTGTCATTGACGCAACCTTGCCGGTGAATTAAATCATCGAGCCCCTACCACAATCGCTAGATTTGCGCCGTCGAGGACGCGAGACCGTACACGTCGACCGTCTCAAGCCCTACTACGACCCCCTCATTGTGCCTACTCCCTGAGTCGCCAGGATGGCTAGTCTTCACCGCAGGGGTATTGTAGTGGAGGATACGCACTAACGCGTATGCGCCTTCCAAAGAGAACGGAAAACCCCGTGCTCTGATTGCATGAGAACCTGGGCCGCCTTTGCCAGACTTGTCGTACGGCGATTTTTCGTTGCGACCTCGTTGCGACTTCTCTGGTTCAATAAACGTCATCACACATGTAACAACATGACTACATGCCATGCTCATTATGCGCTGGCGGCCGTTTCACTAAACTCATTTGTAGAAAATTTGGTATGACGGGACATGAATGAATGACGAAGGTATGATACTGGTGCAAACATGATAAACATAAGATGCGTGTCATGTAACAATACGACTACATGCTACGCTCATGATGCCTACACGTCCGTTTTGATAGCTTCACATCTACCAAACTCGATATTACGTGAGCCGAACAAGCTACATAGGTAAATGACACATTCAAACATGATAATGACGACATGCGTGCTTTGTAACAAGATGACTACATGCCACACTGATGATGCGCTCGCGGCCGTTTCACTAGCTTCACATATGCTGAATTTGGTATTACGTGACACCAAAGGATCACAAAGGGATGTAACTGGTGCAAACATAATACTCATGTGATGCGTGTCATGTGAGGACATGACTACATGCCACACTGAAGGAGTCAACACATTTCTACCGGCGCGTCGCGACGCCAGGCGCCTGTCCTGCCATATACTCGCAGGCGCACGCTGCGTTTCGTTCCTTTCATGCATGTGCGTTTCAGCGCGTCCGGCGTCCCTCCGTCACGAAAAGAGGGAGACGCAGTGTTGTCTGGGTAACGCCTCGGCGCGAAATGCAGCATTTCGCATTTCGCGCCGATGCCGTCGGGCCGCGCCGACGGACGCTGGTAGCGCCTGGCGTCAGACTATAGGGTGCTCGCGTTTTGCAAACGCGGCGTCGCTGTGCCCAGCGTGCTCACGCGTCAACGCTACATTAAAGTATATTGGGCCCTTCAAGATGCGCTCGCGGTGGTTTCGCTAGCTCCACATATACAAAATTGGGTGTTACGTGACGTTAATGAATTACAGAATATATGACTGGTGCAGACGTGATGATCCTGACACGCGTGTCATGTAAGAACATAACAACATACCACGCTCATGGCATGCTCGCGGCCGTTTCACTAGCTCAACGTGTACTAAATTTGGTATCACGTGACGCGAATAGATGACAAATGTAAACGAAACATCCAAACATGATAATCATGACACGAAAGTTGTGTACGACATCATCTACCTCCACTTCGTAAGGTTGTGCTGATTTTTCATTGACAAATCAAGATTTGACATTCGTGCTTCGCATATCATCGATTCCCGCTGTACGTGTGATCTGCTAATATTTTAATCATATACGCATTTTTTCATTCACATACGCACTTTCTAAATGCGAAGCATATCTTAGCGAACTTCGGCGACTTTGAGCGTATCTATCTATCTATCTATCTATCTATCTATCTATCTATCTATCTATCTATCTATCTATCTATCTATCTATCTATCTATCTATCTATCTATCTATCTATCTATCTATCTATCTATCTATCTATCTATCTATATAGCCGCCTACGACCTTTAGCTCTCCTGGCCGCTCGGATAAAGGTATCGATACCAAACTTGATATGGCATATCATGTCTATATGACGAGCATATTTAACCAGCGATAGCTTAAAAATCATTACTTGTATGTCATGAACGTCATGATTTACATGTCATTGTCTTGCTGCTCTTGCGGTAGTTTCATTCACATGCCATGTTGCAAAACTGATATGGTATGACGTCATTGCATGGCGAACACAAGTGAATGACCCTAACATGAAAATCATAACATGGTTGTCATGTAACCACATGACAACATGCCACACTCGTGATGCGCTTTCGGCCATTTCGCTAGCGTAACAGATACCAAATTCGGTATTACGGTACGTGAATGGATGACGAAGGTATCTAACTGCTGCAAACATGATAATCATGAGATTCGTGTCATGTAACAACATGACTACATGCCACGCTCATGATGCGCTGGTGGGCGTTTCGCTAGCTTCACCTATATGAAATTTAGTAAAGCAGGACGTGAATGGAGGACGTAGGTATGAGACTGGTGCAAACATGATAAACATGAGATGCATGTCAGGTGAGAACATGACTACATGCCACAGTCAAGGTGCCAATACACTTAAACGTGAACCGTCGCGTCACGCCGGAGTTGCCACGCCGGGCACCGGTCCTGCCACATACTCGCAGGCGCACGCTGCGTTGCTTTGACGCATGCGCGTTTTACGGTGTCCAGAGTCCCACCGTCTCGAAAAGATGCAGATGCAGGGCTGTGTGAGTAACGCATTGGCGCCAAAAGCAGCATTGGCGCCGGTTGCCGTCGGGCTGCGCCGATCGCGCTTGGCGTCAGACTAAAGATTGCTCGCGTTTGGCTGACGTAGTGTAACTGTGCCCAGCGTGTGCGTGCGTCACCGTTACGTTGGAGTATATTGGACCCTTCATGATGCACTCGAGGCCGTTTCGCTAGCTCCAAAAATACCAAATTTGGTGTTACGTGACGTCAATAAATAACGACGGTATATGACTGGTGCAAACATGATAATCATGAGTCGCGTGTCATGTAAGAACATGACAACATACCACTCTGAAAGCGTGCTTGCGGCCCTTTTTCTAGCTCCATTTATAATCAATTTGGCACCATGTGACGTGAAAAGATGACAAAGGTAAAGAACACATCCAAACATGATAATCATGACATGTATGTCACGTGCGGCGTAATTTAACTCCACCTCGACACTTTGTGGTGATTTGAAAGTGGCATATCAACCTTCCTCATTCTTGCTTCACATATCATTGATTCCCACTGTATGTGGGATCTGCCAATTTTTATAAAGTGTTTTTGTGCCTTTTCATGAAGTGTACGTATCTCTACGCATAGTTTTTTTATGCACGCCAGACTTTCTGTTTACTGGTACAAACAGTGTCCGTTGTGCATTTGAATGTATATTAGGATATATTAGCAACGTCTAGAGAACAAAAAATGTATCATATGAATGTCTTCTGTTTATGTATGCTTCTTTCAGAAATAAAATTCTCTTAAACACACACACCTCCGTCACATGGCTGTTGAGCCGATTTCTGGTGACGGAAGCTGCAGTACTTCTCAGTTGGGAGCAACATCATTCGGTAACTATGATGACGTAAACATTGCGCACGTTTACAGGATAAGCTCACTTTTATTTTGCAGCTGTAATGTCTTCTCTCTCATTCAAGCATATTGGCAGTTTGATATGGTGAGCAACACGCGGTCAAATGTTGAATCGAAGAATGTGCAAAATATTACTAATATCGATAAACTGAAAGTAGTAACCAAAATTCCACCCAGAAAATACCGCAACATGAGGCTTTTTCACGGCACAAAAGAGCCCCTATTGTTATCTCCTGAACAAAGCTAGTGCCCAATTTAGAATTATTTCGACGCTCTTTTTATATATTTCACAAAAATTGTCAAAAATTAGTGCGCTACTGTTCGTGAATGAGTATAAATGGTAGCGACTCCTTACCTAAACGCCTTCTTATAAGCGCAGTGAGCATAGTCCAGTTTCGTTGCTATACATTCTTGCCAGTATCACGCAAGTAAGACATCATGTTTACTGTTTGGAGTAACCGCAATTCAAGAAGGGCTTCGCATTAAAAAAAAACGACATACTCCCATGGAGCCAATACGGCGTGAAAGATGATTACGGAAAAAGTCAAGTGAGCTGGCGTAATGCGCTTGAGTGAGAGGTTTGCTATTACATAGAGAAGCTCTGAAAGGAAAAAAAAGAGACTAACAGAGCAATATTCGTCGACGCAGGATCACCGCTAGTATTCAACGAGAAAATTACCTTTTTTCCCATAGTACATTGAATCGTTAAAAGGAAATTGCATTCTCGTGAATTGAAGTTGTACTGAGCCGCATCAAAAGAACAAATTGCGAAGACGTCGGTAAAGGGCGTAGGCGAACATTTTCGAGGCTGGTGAAGCGCTCAAAACATATCACACCAGGAAATCATCCTCATCAGCAAATCTTCAACTGCCGGCCGAGTCTTGATGCCTAGTGCCTTCGTAAAACGTGGAGGTCATGGTAGAGACCAAACGTAGATGAAAAAGCCAGGGTATAGCTTAGAGGGTTAGGTACAGTATTACGGACTAGTCGATAAGAGAGATTAAGACCACTAGGTAATAGTGTTACACAAGGTAAGGTAACTTAATGGGGGGTTTTTAATGGGCCCTGAGTCCGCGATCGCAGTATAATGATGATGATCTCCACCGCCATGGCTCGTACCCACTCAGAGGGATCGCAGTGGAGGCAACGTTGTCTTCATTCTCTACCCGCGCTTCCCTTGTATTTCCTGGTAGTGATACTTCTTATCATTCCTCCGGTCTCAGATGAATCCCACTGGGCGAGTCATTCTTGCCTCCTTCGTGTAAACGGCTTCAGGCGGGCAACATGCGTCACCTCTGTCTTACATGAACGTCTGCCACTAGTGGTGACACGTGCAATTTCATAGTTGACCTCGCTGAGACGATGAAGTATCACGAAAGGACCGGCGTAGTGTGCCAGTAGCTTTTGGCTCAAGCCACGTCTGCGTATTGGGGTCCACACCCACACTAGATCACCGGGGGCATAGGTTACATGCCTGTGTTGACTGTCGTAGCGAGTTTTGGAGGACTCTTGCGCTGCCAGTGTACGTAGGCAGGCAAGTCAACGTGTCTCTTTCGCACGACACAAAGTTTCCGCAATTGTTAAATCGTCATGGACGACAAAAGGAAAGATAGTGTCCAGCGTATGTCGAAGTGAGCAAGCGTAGAGCAGGTAGAAAGGGCTGTAGCCTGTCGTTTCGTGTTTCGACGTGTTGAAGGCGTACGTGACGAATGGCAAAACTTCATCCCAGTTTTTGTGGTCGGAGGCGACGTACATTGACAGCATGTTGATCAACGTTCGGTTTGTGCGCTCGGTGAGGCCGTTAGTTTGTGGATGATACGCAGTTGAGTGTCGGAACTTGGAACCACACAAATGAAGTAATGATTCGACAATATCAGCGGTAAATTGTCGTGCACGGTCACTTATTATCACGCGAGGAGGTCCGTGTCGGAGGATGACTGGATTCAACAGGAACTCCGAAACCTGGACTGCCGTGGCGGAGCATAAGGCAGCCGTCTCGCAGTACCACGTCAGGTAGTCGGCGCATACAATTATCCACCGGTTACCTTTTGAGGAGCGTGGAAATGGTCCCATCAGATCAATGCCGACCTTTTCAAAAGGGGAATCGGGAGGCTTTACAGGTTGCAGGTGACCAACTGGACCCGAGGAGGGCCGCTTGTGGCTCTGGCACTGCGTACAGCTGGCCCCGTAGTTCTCAATTGTCTTGCTCATTTTCGGCCAATAGAACCGCTCTTTCGTGCGACTAAGTGTTCGTTCGGTGCCTAGATGGCCAGAGGTGGGGTTATCATGCGTGAGACGCAGAACCGACGTTTGGAGAGACGCAGGAACAACTAGAAGAAAGCAGGCGCCAGTCGTGGACAAGTTTCTCTGGTAAAGAAGACCATTTCGGACGCAGAATCGGCCTTCGCTTAATGAATTTCTCGCTCCAGGGAAGAGAGATTTCAAGCTTGGGTCATTACGCTGCTCAGCGGCGAAAGTCACGGCATCGGGAAAGCCAGACGACAGAGAAGCGATAAGGTGGTCAAAGTTATCGCCTTCACAATCTGTCGATGGTAGCGGCATTCTGGAGAGGCAATCCGCATCAGCGTGTAGATGGCCAGTGTTGTATGAAATGGTGAAGACATGTTCTTGCAAACGAATGGCCCATCGTGCGAGGCGGCCGGATGGGTCACGAAGGCTGACCAGCCAACACAGGGAATGGTGATCTGTGACGATAGTGAACGGGCGACCATAGATGTATGAGCGAAACCATTGCACGGCAAAGACTACCGCTCGGCATTCCTGTTCGGTCACTGTGTAGTTGCGTTCAGGCTTGCTTAAAGAACGACTTGCGTACGCCACAACATGTTCCTTCTTGCCAGAACGCTGAACGAGAATGGCACCGATACCGATGCCACTTGCGTCTGTGTGAATTTCCGTGGGCGACAAAGGATTGAAGTGCCGAAGTATTGGCTGCGAAGTTAACAAACACTTCAGCTTGTGAAAAGCGGCATCGCACTCGGAGGTCCACTGAAACGGGCTGTTCTTGCGTAGAAGGCTCGTCAGGGGGTGAACAACATTCGCAAACTTGGGTACGAACCGGCGGAAATACGAGCAGAGCCCGATGAAGCTACGCAGTTGTTTCACAGATTTAGGACGCTCGAACGATTCAACGGCCGCTGCCTTTTGTGGGTCAGGTCTAATGCCATCTTTGTCGACGAGATGTCCTAACACCAATGTCTGTCGCTCGCCAAAGTGGCACTTTTTTGAATTCAATACAAGGCCAGCTTTTTCAATGCAGCTGAGCACGAGGTCTAGGCGAGTGTTGTGCTCCTCAAAAGTACGCCCAAAAATGACGACATCATCAAGGTAACACATGCATATATGCCATTTTAAACCGCGCAATATAGAGTCCATAAATCTTTCGCATGTCGCAGGAGCATTACATAATCCGAATGGCATAACGTTGAACTCGTAAAGTCCGTCGGTCGTAACAAATGCCGTCTTTTTTTGTCAGCTGCGTGCATCGGAATTTGCCAGTAACCTGATCTCAGGTCGACAGATGAAAAGTAGGACGCGGAATGCAGGCAGTCTAGAGCGTCATCGATGCGCGGCAGTGGATAGACGTCTTTCTTGGTAAGAGAATTCAGTCGGCGGTAGTCAACGCAAAATCTCCACGTACCATCCTTCTTCCTCACTAGAATGACGGGAGCAGCCCACGGACTTGCCGATTCCTGTATTATTCCCTTTTCCAGCATCTCTTGGACTTGCTCGTTGATGATCTTGCGCTCAGATGGTGCCACTCGGTAAGGTTTCTGCCTAATTGGATGCGCCGACTCGGTGTGGATCTGATGGCGTATCCGGGACGCTGGGATTAAGGGCCTTTGGCTGTATTTAGAAAAATTGAACACTTTCGAGTGCTTAGACAGAACGTTGGGCAGTGTATGACGTTCACTTTGGTCAAGTGACTTGCTGACCATTTGTAGCAATTGGGCATCTTCTGAACCTTCTAAGCCTAGATGTTCATTTTGGCTTGTAGCATCAACAAGCGCAACCAGCGTCGTACATGACTCGGGTCTATATACTGCAAGTTTCATGCCACCTGGCAGAATTGCAGGCTCCATGGAACTGTTCATTGTCCACACACCTGCCCGTCCATCAACGACTGACACTATACAATGGGGAATGAGAATGTTCTTTTTCAGGCATGCCGAGGGAATCGGTTCGAGCGTGGCGTCAAACGTGCCACAGTTGTTACTGGAACATGTCACGGGAACACACACAGCAGAAAATGCAGGAACGACTGCATCCACGGAGACGAAAAAGATGCATTCCTCCGGACAAGAATTTTCCAAGAGCACCGTTGGGAAAGTACCGTGTATAGAAAGATGCCCACTTCTGCAGTCTACAGTTGCCCCACACTCACACAAGAAGTCAATACCCAAGATAACGTCATGTGTAGACCGCAGAATATCCGCAAACTCTGTGCAAAACACCTTGCCACACAGCGAGACGTCCACAGTACAATATCCCACCGGACACAACACGTCACCACTTACACCACGAAATGTCACCCCACGGTTCATGCAAAACATCACTTTTGGTCCTAGCAGGTTCTTAAAATTTACACTCATCACTCAGACTGTCGCGCCTGTATCCACAAGTGCCATAGGAGCCACTCCATCAACAACTACACGAACTTTGTTCTTCAACATAAACGCTGACGGGGGTATATCTGTAGATAGCACCTGTGCTCTCGCGGCCTCACCCCCACTGGCCGCACCGACTAGTTTTCCGGCGGCGGTGTACGTGCGCGTCGCCGTGGCGACGGCGATCGTGGAGCACGGGGAGCTGGTGGTGGCGTCAAGCTTCGATCAGAGGCCGGCGAGGGGTAGCGTGACCCGGTAGGTGCGCGTGGTTTCCGTGACGTGGAGTGCGGATGGTCGACATGTTGGTGATACATTGGCCAAAAGGTTAGTGAGACATGTGCCAAGACTGTCGCTGATATGGGCGATGGTCACAAAAACGTGCAATGTGACCCGGGACGCCACAGTTGTAGCATACCCGAATTGGTCGAGGGACACGAGGCTGCTCACAGTAACGACTCCTCTCGGAAGGCATGGGATAGTGGTGCCGCCCTTCGGGGGCACTGTAGACAGGCGATGTTGGGTAAACAGGCGGGCGAAAACTTCGTTCGTAGTTGGGAGGTGGTTGACGGGGAAATCCAGCCTGCCGTGTGCCTTGATATGCACAAGCGTCTGCTGCGTTGATCGATGGTTGCCATGGTGGAAGAGAAACAGGAGTCCGCACATGTTCTGGTTCGCTTACGTACACATCCTGAAAATCGCTGGGGCGATGATAGGTCTGCTGAGATCGAAGCAGCTCTTCTCTGACAATCTGCCGTATGGTCAAAGCAAGGTCGTTAGGCGGCACTGTTTCAACACTAGCCACAGTGGGGACGTTGGACAAGCGGCCGAATTTCGGAGAAATTCGTCGCATCTTGAGGGATTCAAAGGTACGACAGTGCTTCATCACGTCGGACACGGAGTTCAATAAGTCTTTCCCAATTAAGAAATTGTACACGTCTTCGGCTATACCCTTGAGAACGTGTCCAACTTTGTCTTCTACAGACATCCTCCCATTCACGATCTTGCACAGCTTCAATATTTCTTCAATGTATGTCGTACATGTTTCTGCTGGAAGCTCTGCCCTCTGAGACAATGTCTGCTCTGCGCGTTTCTTCTTTGCGTCCGAATCACCGAAGCACTTCTGCACTTCTTCAACAAAACGTTCCCAAGTCGTGAACATGTCCTCGTGGTTCTCGTACCACATGAGGGCAGTGTCAGTTAACGAGAATACGACATGATTGAGCTGTTCGTTCGAGTCCCAGCCATTGCTTCTGCTCACCCGCTTGTAGTTCTTAAGCCACACGTCGGCGTCTTCTCCTGAGGTCCCGCCGAAGTTTGGTGGCACTCTGTAGTACGGCACGGAACCCATCGGAGTTGGCCTCGAAGCGTTGGATGGCTGCTCTTGGGCCATTACGATCGGCGAAGGTGGAAGTCCGGCGAGGCGGCGGCTGCGACGAAGTCCTGGTAGTGAAGCCCCCGTCTTTAGGTTCGTCCTACCCAGCACCTTCCACCAAATTGTTACACAAGGTAAGGTAAATTATTGGGGGTTTTTAATGGGCCCTGAATCCGCGATCACAGTATAATGATGATGATCTCCACCGCCATGGCTCGTACCCACTCAGAGGGATCGCAGTGGAGGCAACGTTGTCTTCATTCTCTACCCGCGCTTCCCTTGTATTTCCTGGTAGTGATACTTCTTATCAATAGAATGTCACCAGGTTTATTGGGGTCAAGGAAACACTTCGAGATAACGGGATTAGTTAGGTCTAATAGCTGGATTTATAGCGAGGTCATGTCGTTTCATAGCGATTAAATTGACGACGACCAGAAACACTGACGTTCAATAGCTTTATGACGAAAGATGGAGCAAGTTGGCGACATGCTTAACGTTAAGCGATGCAGATTCAGTCGTCAGAAAAATGGTCAAAATGGTGAGAAAGCTTTTTTTTTTCGAGAAAGCGCGACAAATGTGACATGTCGTAGAAGACCTCAACAACCTTTCAAGGTAAAAAGGGCCAGGGCGTTATTCTCCAGGGCTGTTTCCCGTAATTTGTGACGTCAGGAGCTCGTTCACGTAACCTATTGAGGAAGTAAACTCTCGACTGCGGCGTATGCGATGAGCATTATTTGTGCGTTGTTTCCTACACTCCGAAGGAGCGTAGAGTAAAAAAACAGACAACAACGTAGAGTAACGTAGATTAGAGTAACGTATAGTAAATATATATATATATATATATATATATATATATATATATATATATATATATATATATATATATATATATATATATATATATATGAACGCATACCCCGCTTTCCAACGCGGGAAAACGGTCGTTTTGCTTTGTAGCTCATGGATATCGTAAATGATCTTTTGATTTCGCCTCGTCGGTGTTACTGCTACTGCACGAGCTCAGGTAACAGTGTGAAGCCGAGAGATACAGAGAGAGATAGATAGAGAGAAAAGGCAGAGAAGTTAACCAAGCTTGGCTCGGTTGGCTACCCTAAAAGTGCGAAATCCAAATAGGCCTGACACTCAGTACTGATATTTATCTCATATTTTCTGAAGAAATTAGGGTCGAGAAAAATGAAAAAAAGTGAGGAAAATTGCGCCAATAGGAAGGGTAGAAAGGATGAGAAAGATACCATTGTTTTTTATTGAACTCAGAGTGGTTGAGGGGTCCTTAATGGGTGCTGCTGTTTCAATATCTATGCATAATGAAAGATCTAAGCATAACTTTGATTGATATCTAGAGTGAAACGTCCCAAAAAACACCATATGATTATGTCAGTGGCGGTGGTGGAGGGCTCAAAAAAATTTGACCACCTGCAGTTCTTTAACGTGCACCCAAATATGAGCACACTGGCCTACAGCATTCTCGCCTCCATCGAAAATGCAGCCGCCACAGCCGCGACTCGATTGCGCGACCTGCGGGTAAGCAACCAAGTACCTTAGCCCCTAGACAACTGCGGCGGGGTAAGCTTGACATCGCTGACTATCTTGCTTTAAAGAGACTTTTCTACTTTGATCATTAGAGAAACGAGATACTGTTGAAAAGCGATTCGAGACGCCCAATTGGCCTTCAATCGCCCGAAACGCAAGAGTGATGGCCTCCTAACCAGAAGTTGTGGAAGCGTGACTTCTAAGGACGAGGTGCACTTCTTGAATAAATATTTAATAGATTATTTACTGCTAATGTGCATTTCTGACAAGTAGGTGTAAAGTAAAAATACTTTTTAGGTGCACTTCTCGTTACGTAATACATTCTTTGTGATGTTCCGATTCCAAAAAAAAATGCAGAACAGCCAGCGAGAGACATTTTCTTGGGTGCGTCTTTAGTGTATTTATAGTTTTAAAAACCTCACCCGAGCACTCCTGGTTATTTTTAGAAGCCTAAAATTTTAGCCCTGGCGTATCAACGGTGAATCGCAACTTTTCACCAAAGCTTCGCTCATTTACTAGTTGCTTCTATGCAGAAATATTTCTTGCTATTTGCTGACTGTTTCTTTCGGTAATATATAGATGGGTGGGGTCAGTGTGCGGTGACGATGAGTGGCGATGGTGAACGGGGATAGTGAGTGGTGGCGCCTGCTCAACTTCGGTGTAGCATACGGGTTAGTCGTTCTCACCCACATGACCACGCCCAGGTTAACAGCAGGTGAGCCACCAGTCGCCTATGTCTACACTCAGCTGTGCTCCTGTTCAGCACGCTGTGCAAAAGAATTTTAGAAAGCTCACCGGCCAACAAATATGGACTTCGCTGTATTCTGCAATAAATGTCACAGCTTAGCAGCGCGCAGCCACAACAAAACAGATGACTACGTTGGTGGCAATGAACACTCCCGCAGTATGAAACGCGGCCCCTTATCCAAAAACAGGTTCAGGTTTGACGAAACTTACATTAAGAAATGAAGATATCCCGAATAAATAAAATGATTTCGTATTCTAAGCACTGCAGCCGCTGTCCAAGAGAAACAACACCTTACATGTATATTTTTATACACGCACAAAATCAATACAAAAAGTCCATGTGTGTTTAGAAAAAGTGGTCAACAATTTTGAGTACTTGGAACTCTACTATGAGAGAGCATAATGCCTTCCCGTGGGTCTCACAAAGGAACGTTAACGGAAAAATCTACGCATAACACAAAGCGAATGCTAATAATGAGAATCCATGTTTTCAAACATGCTTATTGAAGGTTACCTGCCTACGCTTTGAATTCCTATCGAATGATTCCCTGTTCTTTTTGCTGCAGGAAAGCTTCGCTGCGCTGGAAATTTCGCCGATCGTTTAGAACATTCGAGGTCCACGAGAGACGACATTTGATGAGCGCCCGACCACATAATGCGATTACTGAGGAGGGCTTTGCACCTGTTACACATCGTGGGTGATAGTTCACGGTTGCCATCTAAATAAAAATAATAAATAACGACGCGTCAAGAATGTTAGCACGACACTCTTTCGATACGTTTGCCTCGGGGTGTTAACTTTGCATTATGCGCGGTAATTTTGGCATAGTGAATAGGCACCGTTTTTCCTTCTTTTTTAAGCTAACGGACTACGAACGAGAGAGTCGGCATACTGTTTGAGACCATAAGAAGACAAGTTCGTTGGAAATTGAACGCTCTCGGGGGATGACACACCGGCATGGCATTACAAAGCCAGCATGGCATTACACCGGCATGGCATTACACCGGCATGGCATTACAAAGCCAGCATGGCATTACACCGGCATGGCATTACAAAGCTAGCATGGCATTACACCGGCACGGCATTACAAAGCTGGTTGGAATAACTGAGGAGCCCTTCCCTTGACTGGAAAACGGGGGCAACAGAAGCTTGGTACGTGCATATCTTACCCACTACACGCGACGACAACGTATGCTGTAATTGAAGCAAAGGCTTCTGAGCCAGGGCTCCCGCAAATTGCGGCTGATTAGATTATACTACTGTAGCTCGCCGCTGATTTAGCGATTGACCACACACATCGTTAGCACGTTTAAAAAGTAATACACAAGAAAAAACATGTGCTTGAGAGAAACATTTCGATGGTTCAGTGCATACTTCTAAGTGCCATACTACGAGCATATATTTTCGTCGTAGAACTAAAGAGCGTGTTTTTGGCTGAACACTGGCTCACTACGTCACAGACGCCATGTTTACGTGGAAGATGGGTGAGCTAAAAAGATGATGCTATCTCAAAAATGAAAAAAATATGGCATTTTTCGAAGAGTTTACGATGAATGTATTTTACCTACAACTTCTTTACACTGTTTGAGCCTTTCGCATTGGTATGGCAGACACTCCTACATGCGACTACTGCGAAGCAGAAGAGACCATCGAACACGTCCTGTGCAGCTGCGCTTGCTACGACACTCAGCGATGCCAGCTCCGGATGGTTTTGAATCAACTTGACCCCGGACCATTTTGTGTGCAGAAGATACTAGGACCTTGGGCATCTGCCTCAGTTGCGCAGAAAGCAACTAAAGCACTGCTACTTTACCTAAAGTCTACAAACCTGAGCGACCGCCTGTAGACTGTGTTTGCTCCCCGAGTGTGTTCGTGATTGTGTGTACCTTCTTATCTCTCTGCAACCTCTTTTCTCCCCTTTATCCCTTCCCCAGTGCAGGGTAGCAAACCGGATGTGCGTCTGGTTAACCTCCCTGCCTTTCCTTGCATCTTTATCTCTCTCTCTCTCTCTTGAGCCGCTTATTGAGTAAAGCAACATTTATTTCGTCATGGCAAATGGGAAAGTTATCTGTAATTCGAAGCACTATTTTCTGGCGTGGTAGCAGGGACGCGCTTCGGTTCAGTAGCTTCAACAGCGCTGTCAGTGAAAGCTGTCACCGAGTATACTGGACTTCATTTCTTGGTTTGTTTTTTTTGCATTGAGCGATGCTTTCTCCTGTTTCCGCTATCCATGACTAGAATCTGATCCGCGTGCTCAGAAGGGCAACACTTCACGGTGAAATCACGGTACAGACGTCAACGGTGATCGGGCGTTCGTATCTCCGCAATACCAAAATGTGCCAACGTAAAATTACAGGTA
This sequence comes from Rhipicephalus microplus, assembly GCF_043290135.1. Lineage (NCBI taxonomy): Eukaryota > Metazoa > Arthropoda > Arachnida > Ixodida > Ixodidae > Rhipicephalus > Rhipicephalus microplus. Next base: position 43,306,353 of record NC_134706.1, read on the forward strand.
GCCTGTATAGAAAAACAGTTGGCCCTGTCAAAAACAGCTGATTACTGACAAATTCACTACAGAAAGCATCGAGTATTAAAAAAAAAGACGCGTACAAGCAGCATGCAGCCGGTGCAACTTTGAAGGCTTGTTTTCTGTAGACTTGCCAATGTCACCGATTCCTGTGACTGGCGAGAGCCGTATTTGGTCGAACAATACCCTCACCTCATCTCTGCTGAGGCTGACTTCACATCGTAATTTTAAGTCCTTGACGTGACGGCTTAGTGCTCTCACATAGTTAAATATGAAGTACTCGAAATCGTTAAACATTTTTTTTCTAAACACATAATTTTGGTCTGACCCCTGCAAAGGAATGGCTGTCAGCTCTGCCATAGTAGAGTACCATGTACTCTAAATCGTTAACCACTTTTTCTAAACACACCTCCTTTGTGTTGTGGAAGCGGAGAGGACTGGCACGCCTGCCGGGACGCCCTTAGAGGGCCATGTTTCCTCTGCTACCTCGCTTACGAACCATAACGTTGACACATCTGAACGAACAGTTATTCATCCTGGCGGAGGAAGCTTTCCTTCTGCGGTGCTCAAAACGATTTATTCTTCTCAGAACGAACCCAGTGTCCATGCCTTGCCTTCATTACTGAGGAGGTAGGTTAGTGCTTGTGGTTTCACTGACCTTACATTTGGTATTGTATAAAAATTCATTTATTCCCATACGCATTTTCTTATTCACATACGCATTTTTTCTGCGAAGCATTTCTTAGCGAACTTCGGTAACATTGAATCTATCTATCTATCTATCTATCTATCTATCTATCTATCTATCTATCTATCTATCTATCTATCTATCTATCTATCTATCTATCTATCTATCTATCTATCTATCTATCTATCTATCTATCTATCTATCTATCTATCTATCTATCTATCTATCTATCTATCTAGCCGCCTACGACATTTAGCTCCCCTGGCCGTTTCGATAATGGTATCGATACCAAACTTGGTATGACATAACAAGACTGTATGAAGAACATATTCAGCTAGTCATAACATGAAAGTAATGATGTATGTCATGAATGTGATGATTTACATGTCATGGTCTTGCTGCTCTTGCGGCAGTTTCATTCACATGACATGTTGCAAAACTGACATGGTATGACATGATTGCATGGCGAAAACAAGTGAATGACCCTAACATGAAAATCATGATGTGCTTGTCATGTAACCACATGACTGTATGCCCCGCTCATGATGAGTTCTCTGCCATTTGGCAAGCGTAACATATACCAAATTTGGTATTACGGTACGTGAATGGATGACGAAGGTATCTGACTGGTGCAAACATGATAAACATGAGATGCGTGTCATGTACCAACATGACTACATGCCACGCTCATGATGCGCTGGCGGCCGTTTCGCTAGCTTCACTTATACGAAATTCAGTATTACGTGACGCGAACGGACGACATAGTTAAATGGCATCCACACATGATAATCACGACATGCGTGTCATGTAACAACATGACTAGATGCCACACGCATGATGCGCTCGCGGCCGTTTTGCTAGCTTCACACATGCCAACATGGTATTACATGACGACAATGGTTGACGAAGGTATGTGACTGGTGCAAACACGATAATCATGAGATGCGTGTTATGTGAGAACATGACTACATGCTACAGTCAAGGTTCCAATACAGTTTGACGTAACCAAGCGCGCATGTGCGCCGGCGTTCTTTTTGTCGCGTCACGCCGGCGTTGCCACGCCAGGCGCCGGTCCTGCCACATACTCGCAGGCGCGCACTGCGTTGCCTTGACGCATGCGCGTTTCAGCACGTCCGGAGTCCCACCGTCTCGAAAAGATGCAGACGCAGGGCTGTCTGGGTAACGCATTGGCGCCAAAAGCTGCATGTCGCATTTAGCGCCGGTTGCCGTCGGGCTGTGCCCGTCACGCTTGGCGTCAGACTAAGGAGTGCTCGCGCTTGGCTAACGTAGCGTCACTGTGCCCAGCGTGCGCGTGCGTCAACGTTACGTTGGAGTATATTGGGCCCTTCATGATGCACTCGAGGCCACTTCGCTAGCTCCACATATACCAAATTCGGTATTACGTGACGTCAATAGAAGACGAAGGTGTATACTTGTGCAAACGTGATAATCTTGGGACGCGTGTAATGTAAGAACATGACAACATACCAGGCTCATAGTGTGCTCGCGGCCGTTTCGCCAGCTCCACATATACTAAATTTGGCATCATGTGACGTGAATAGATGACGAAGGCAAACAACACATCCAAACATGATACTCATGACACGGAAGTCGTGTACGGTGTGATTTACCTCCACCTCGTAACGTTGTGGTGATTTGAAAGCGGCAAATCAAGCTTCCTCATTCTTGCTTCGCATTTCATTGATTCCCACTATATGTGGGATCTGCCAATTTTTTATATGTTGTTTTTTTGTTCCTTTTCATTAAGTGTACGTATCCCTGCGCATAGTTTTTTTTTTCGCAATAGAATTTCTGTGTACAGGTACAAACAATTTCTGTTGTGCGTTTCAGTATATATAGAATATATTAGCAATGTCTTGACAGCAAAAAATGTAACATATTAATGTCTTCTTTCATAAATGAAATTCCCTTAAACACACACACCTCCGTCCCGTGGCTGTTGAGCCGATTTCTGGTGACGGAAGCTGCAGTACTTCGCAGTTGGGAGCAACATCGGTCGGTAAATATGATGACGTTAAACAATGCGCACGTTTACAGAATAAGCTCACTTTTATTTTGCTGCTTTAACGTCTTATATCTCATTCAAGCATATTGACAGTTTGATATTATGAGCAACGCGTGGTCAAAAGTTGAATCCAGAAATTCACCAAATATTACTGATATCGATAAACTGAAAGAGTAACCGAAATTCCATCCAGAAAATACCACAACATGAGGCTTTTTCACGGCACAAAAGAGCCCCTATTGTTATCTCTTATACGAAGGTGGTGCCCACTTTAAAAATGTTGCGTAGCTCTTTGTATATATTTTAAAAAATGATCAGAAAATGGTGCGCTACTGTTTGTGAATGAGTACAAATGGTAGCGACTCCGTACCGAAACGCCTCAAGATAAGCGCATTGAGCAGAGTCTAGTTTTGTTATAATACATCCTTGCCAATACCACGCAAGTAACCCATCATGCTTACTCTATGGAGGAACCGCGATTCAAGAAGGGCTTCGCATTAAAAGAAATGACATACTCCCAAGGAGCCAATACAGCGTGAAAGTGGATTAAGGAAAAAGTCAAGTGTGCTGGCGTAATGCGCATAGGTGAGATGCTTACTCTTACATAGAGGAGCTCTAAAAATGAAAAAAAAAGACTATCAAAACATCATTCGCCGACGCAGGATCACTGCTAGTATTCGATGAGAAAAGTTACTTTTCTTACCAAAGCACATAGAATCGTTAAAAAGAAACTGCATATCCATGAATGGAAGTTGTACTGTGCCGCATCGAAAGAACAAAATGCGAAGACGTCGGCAAATAGCTTGGGAGAACATTTGCGCGGCTGGTCGAATGCTCAAAGTTTAACACACCAGGAAATCAACGTCTTCAGCGAAACCTACAACTGTTCGACAAGCATGGATGCCTCGTACCGTCGTAAAACGTTGAGGTAGCGGTAGAAACCGAACGTAGATGAAAAAAAAAACAGGGAATAGCTGACAGGGTGAGGTACATAATACGGGCTACTCGATAAGAAGGATTAAAGATCCGTAGGCTATTGAAGTTCCGCTGGTTTACTGGGGTGAAAGAAAGGCTTCGAGATAAAGGGGTTAGTTCAGCCTCATAGCTGGGTGTATAACGAGGACGTGTCGAATCGGTTTGATCCCACCATACGGAATAAATGGACGATGACAAGGAACACTGATGTTCAATAGCTCTGTGACGCAAGATGAAGCAAGCTAACGATACGCTTAAGGCTAAGCGATGCATATCCTGTCGTAATAATGTAAGTAAGAAAAGTGAGAAAGGCAGAAAAGCGCTACATTTGCGACCTATTCAAGGACAGCTAAAGAATATCTGAAAACACAAAGGACGAGAGCGCTTTAGTCGTTTCCATATATTCGTGCCGTCAGGAGTCCGTTCACGTGACCTAATAAGGAAGTAAGCTCTCTAGTGTTGCACATGCGATGAGCATTAAATGTGCGCTGTCTCCTACGCTCCGAAGTTGCGTAGAGTAACAAAAAGCACTAGGCAGAGTACACACACACACACACACACACACACACACACGCGCGCGCGCGCGCGCATATATATATATATTATATTGTAAATGCAAGGTCAAAAGCGGTATTAGCGACTGTACAAAAGCAGAAAGCAGCAAGAGCTGGTGTCGGGTGTACGGGCAGCGTCGCAGCAACAACCAGGCAGTCTTAGCTCGTGTCTTGCGCCAACGTGTCGATGTCGCTTTAGTAGTGGGCATTCCTCTTCTCTACACTTCGTCCCACGTCGGAAAAGGAGCCATCCTGGCGACTCACGGTGAACAGAGTACGAGCGGATCGTAATAAGATTTCAACCGCTGTACGTGAACAGTTTCACGACCCCGAAAGCGCTGGTCTGTGGATGGCGTAACGGGTTCGACGATGTAGTTAACAGGTGAAGTCTGCGAGACAATGCGGTAGGGTCCCTGGTATTTCGAAACAAGCTTCGAGGAAAGGCCTGTAGGCACAGCGGGAACCCAAAGCCACACAAGAGTGTCCGGAAGAAAGTTAGGGTACGGCTGGTTATCGTCACGTCGAGATTTTTGTCTCCATTGGTCGACAGTTGTAAATGACTGGGCGAGCTTACGGCATTCCTCGGCACGGCGGGCAGCTTCAGAGATAGGCGTAGACTCGGAGGAATCTGGGTGGTAGAGTAGAATGGTATCTAGTGTGGTGGAAGGGTCTCGGCCATATAACAGAAAAAATGGCGAAAAGCCCGTAGTTGCATGTGGAGCAGTGTTATATGCGTACGTCACAAACGGGAGAATGAGGTCCCAATCGGAGTGGTCTGAGGCAACATACTTTGATATCATGTCCCCTAGGGTACCGTTGAATCTTTCCGTCAAGCCATTCGTCTGCAGATGGTAGGCGGTGGTAGTCCGGTGAATGATACGGCATTCGGCAAGGAGTGCGTTGATGACTTCAGAGAGGAATACACGTCCTCTATCGCTGAGAAGTTCACGCGGTGCGCCGTGACGGAGAATGAAGTTCCGCAGGAGAAAAGAGGATACGTCGCGTGCTGTGGCAGAAGGCAAAGCGGCTGTTTCTGCGTATCGCGTCAAATAGTCGACAGCGACAACAATCCAACGGTTTCCGGAAGCCGTGAATGGAAGAGGCCCGTACAGATCGATCCCAATACGGTCAAAAGGCCTGGCTGGGCAAGGGATTGGCTGGATCGGACCAGAGGTATGATGAGACAGAGCTTTCCGTCGTTGGCACTGTGGGCATGACTGAATGTACTAGCGCGAAAAGGTGTATATGCCTCGCCAATAAAACCGGGAGGAAAGCAGAGCGTATGTTTCGAAGATGCCCGCATGTGCGCACTGAGGGTCAGCGTGAAAAGCTGAACATATTGCAGCACGAAGATGGCGTGGAATGACGAGTAACCACTTTCGGCCGTCGGACTTGTAGTTCCTGCGATAAAGGAGGCCATCGCGGACCTCAAAGTGAGCCGCTTGGCGGTGCAACGTTGGACAAGATGGAGACGTCGACGGGTCCGAAAGGAATCGCAGAAGAGTGCTGATCCAGTCATCCTTACCGTTCATGTAACGACGTTCATGTAAGACAGAGGTGACGCATGTTGCCCGCCTGAAGCCGTTTACACGAAGGAGGCAAGAATGACTCGCCCAGTGGGATTCATCTGAGGCCGTTAGTTTGTGGATGATACGCAGTTGAGTGTCGGAACTTGGAACCACACAAATGAAGTAATGATTCGACAATATCAGCGGTAAATTGTCGTGCACGGTCACTTATTATCACGCGAGGAGGTCCGTGTCGGAGGATGACTGGATTCAACAGGAACTCCGAAACCTGGACTGCCGTGGCGGAGCATAAGGCAGCCGTCTCGCAGTACCACGTCAGGTAGTCGGCGCATACAATTATCCACCGGTTACCTTTTGAGGAGCGTGGAAATGGTCCCATCAGATCAATGCCGACCTTTTCAAAAGGGGAATCGGGAGGCTTTACAGGTTGCAGGTGACCAACTGGACCCGAGGAGGGCCGCTTGTGGCTCTGGCACTGCGTACAGCTGGCCCCGTAGTTCTCAATTGTCTTGCTCATTTTCGGCCAATAGAACCGCTCTTTCGTGCGACTAAGTGTTCGTTCGGTGCCTAGATGGCCAGAGGTGGGGTTATCATGCGTGAGACGCAGAACCGACGTTTGGAGAGACGCAGGAACAACTAGAAGAAAGCAGGCGCCAGTCGTGGACAAGTTTCTCTGGTAAAGAAGACCATTTCGGACGCAGAATCGGCCTTCGCTTAATGAATTTCTCGCTCCAGGGAAGAGAGATTTCAAGCTTGGGTCATTACGCTGCTCAGCGGCGAAAGTCACGGCATCGGGAAAGCCAGACGACAGAGAAGCGATAAGGTGGTCAAAGTTATCGCCTTCACAATCTGTCGATGGTAGCGGCATTCTGGAGAGGCAATCCGCATCAGCGTGTAGATGGCCAGTGTTGTATGAAATGGTGAAGACATGTTCTTGCAAACGAATGGCCCATCGTGCGAGGCGGCCGGATGGGTCACGAAGGCTGACCAGCCAACACAGGGAATGGTGATCTGTGACGATAGTGAACGGGCGACCATAGATGTATGAGCGAAACCATTGCACGGCAAAGACTACCGCTCGGCATTCCTGTTCGGTCACTGTGTAGTTGCGTTCAGGCTTGCTTAAAGAACGACTTGCGTACGCCACAACATGTTCCTTCTTGCCAGAACGCTGAACGAGAATGGCACCGATACCGATGCCACTTGCGTCTGTGTGAATTTCCGTGGGCGACAAAGGATTGAAGTGCCGAAGTATTGGCTGCGAAGTTAACAAACACTTCAGCTTGTGAAAAGCGGCATCGCACTCGGAGGTCCACTGAAACGGGCTGTTCTTGCGTAGAAGGCTCGTCAGGGGGTGAACAACATTCGCAAACTTGGGTACGAACCGGCGGAAATACGAGCAGAGCCCGATGAAGCTACGCAGTTGTTTCACAGATTTAGGACGCTCGAACGATTCAACGGCCGCTGCCTTTTGTGGGTCAGGTCTAATGCCATCTTTGTCGACGAGATGTCCTAACACCAATGTCTGTCGCTCGCCAAAGTGGCACTTTTTTGAATTCAATACAAGGCCAGCTTTTTCAATGCAGCTGAGCACGAGGTCTAGGCGAGTGTTGTGCTCCTCAAAAGTACGCCCAAAAATGACGACATCATCAAGGTAACACATGCATATATGCCATTTTAAACCGCGCAATATAGAGTCCATAAATCTTTCGCATGTCGCAGGAGCATTACATAATCCGAATGGCATAACGTTGAACTCGTAAAGTCCGTCGGTCGTAACAAATGCCGTCTTTTTTTGTCAGCTGCGTGCATCGGAATTTGCCAGTAACCTGATCTCAGGTCGACAGATGAAAAGTAGGACGCGGAATGCAGGCAGTCTAGAGCGTCATCGATGCGCGGCAGTGGATAGACGTCTTTCTTGGTAAGAGAATTCAGTCGGCGGTAGTCAACGCAAAATCTCCACGTACCATCCTTCTTCCTCACTAGAATGACGGGAGCAGCCCACGGACTTGCCGATTCCTGTATTATTCCCTTTTCCAGCATCTCTTGGACTTGCTCGTTGATGATCTTGCGCTCAGATGGTGCCACTCGGTAAGGTTTCTGCCTAATTGGATGCGCCGACTCGGTGTGGATCTGATGGCGTATCCGGGACGCTGGGATTAAGGGCCTTTGGCTGTATTTAGAAAAATTGAACACTTTCGAGTGCTTAGACAGAACGTTGGGCAGTGTATGACGTTCACTTTGGTCAAGTGACTTGCTGACCATTTGTAGCAATTGGGCATCTTCTGAACCTTCTAAGCCTAGATGTTCATTTTGGCTTGTAGCATCAACAAGCGCAACCAGCGTCGTACATGACTCGGGTCTATATACTGCAAGTTTCATGCCACCTGGCAGAATTGCAGGCTCCATGGAACTGTTCATTGTCCACACACCTGCCCGTCCATCAACGACTGACACTATACAATGGGGAATGAGAATGTTCTTTTTCAGGCATGCCGAGGGAATCGGTTCGAGCGTGGCGTCAAACGTGCCACAGTTGTTACTGGAACATGTCACGGGAACACACACAGCAGAAAATGCAGGAACGACTGCATCCACGGAGACGAAAAAGATGCATTCCTCCGGACAAGAATTTTCCAAGAGCACCGTTGGGAAAGTACCGTGTATAGAAAGATGCCCACTTCTGCAGTCTACAGTTGCCCCACACTCACACAAGAAGTCAATACCCAAGATAACGTCATGTGTAGACCGCAGAATATCCGCAAACTCTGTGCAAAACACCTTGCCACACAGCGAGACGTCCACAGTACAATATCCCACCGGACACAACACGTCACCACTTACACCACGAAATGTCACCCCACGGTTCATGCAAAACATCACTTTTGGTCCTAGCAGGTTCTTAAAATTTACACTCATCACTCAGACTGTCGCGCCTGTATCCACAAGTGCCATAGGAGCCACTCCATCAACAACTACACGAACTTTGTTCTTCAACATAAACGCTGACGGGGGTATATCTGTAGATAGCACCTGTGCTCTCGCGGCCTCACCCCCACTGGCCGCACCGACTAGTTTTCCGGCGGCGGTGTACGTGCGCGTCGCCGTGGCGACGGCGATCGTGGAGCACGGGGAGCTGGTGGTGGCGTCAAACTTCGATCAGAGGCCGGCGAGGGGTAGCGTGACCCGGTAGGTGCGCGTGGTTTCCGTGACGTGGAGTGCGGATGGTCGACATGTTGGTGATACATTGGCCAAAAGGTTAGTGAGACATGTGCCAAGACTGTCGCTGATATGGGCGATGGTCACAAAAACGTGCAATGTGACCCGGGACGCCACAGTTGTAGCATACCCGAATTGGTCGAGGGACACGAGGCTGCTCACAGTAACGACTCCTCTCGGAAGGCATGGGATAGTGGTGCCGCCCTTCGGGGGCACTGTAGACAGGCGATGTTGGGTAAACAGGCGGGCGAAAACTTCGTTCGTAGTTGGGAGGTGGTTGACGGGGAAATCCAGCCTGCCGTGTGCCTTGATATGCACAAGCGTCTGCTGCGTTGATCGATGGTTGCCATGGTGGAAGAGAAACAGGAGTCCGCACATGTTCTGGTTCGCTTACGTACACATCCTGAAAATCGCTGGGGCGATGATAGGTCTGCTGAGATCGAAGCAGCTCTTCTCTGACAATCTGCCGTATGGTCAAAGCAAGGTCGTTAGGCGGCACTGTTTCAACACTAGCCACAGTGGGGACGTTGGACAAGCGGCCGAATTTCGGAGAAATTCGTCGCATCTTGAGGGATTCAAAGGTACGACAGTGCTTCATCACGTCGGACACGGAGTTCAATAAGTCTTTCCCAATTAAGAAATTGTACACGTCTTCGGCTATACCCTTGAGAACGTGTCCAACTTTGTCTTCTACAGACATCCTCCCATTCACGATCTTGCACAGCTTCAATATTTCTTCAATGTATGTCGTACATGTTTCTGCTGGAAGCTCTGCCCTCTGAGACAATGTCTGCTCTGCGCGTTTCTTCTTTGCGTCCGAATCACCGAAGCACTTCTGCACTTCTTCAACAAAACGTTCCCAAGTCGTGAACATGTCCTCGTGGTTCTCGTACCACATGAGGGCAGTGTCAGTTAACGAGAATACGACATGATTGAGCTGTTCGTTCGAGTCCCAGCCATTGCTTCTGCTCACCCGCTTGTAGTTCTTAAGCCACACGTCGGCGTCTTCTCCTGAGGTCCCGCCGAAGTTTGGTGGCACTCTGTAGTACGGCACGGAACCCATCGGAGTTGGCCTCGAAGCGTTGGATGGCTGCTCTTGGGCCATTACGATCGGCGAAGGTGGAAGTCCGGCGAGGCGGCGGCTGCGACGAAGTCCTGGTAGTGAAGCCCCCGTCTTTAGGTTCGTCCTACCCAGCACCTTCCACCAAATTGTTACACAAGGTAAGGTAAATTATTGGGGGTTTTTAATGGGCCCTGAATCCGCGATCACAGTATAATGATGATGATCTCCACCGCCATGGCTCGTACCCACTCAGAGGGATCGCAGTGGAGGCAACGTTGTCTTCATTCTCTACCCGCGCTTCCCTTGTATTTCCTGGTAGTGATACTTCTTATCAATAGAATGTCACCAGGTTTATTGGGGTCAAGGAAACACTTCGAGATAACGGGATTAGTTAGGTCTAATAGCTGGATTTATAGCGAGGTCATGTCGTTTCATAGCGATTAAATTGACGACGACCAGAAACACTGACGTTCAATAGCTTTATGACGAAAGATGGAGCAAGTTGGCGACATGCTTAACGTTAAGCGATGCAGATTCAGTCGTCAGAAAAATGGTCAAAATGGTGAGAAAGCTTTTTTTTTTCGAGAAAGCGCGACAAATGTGACATGTCGTAGAAGACCTCAACAACCTTTCAAGGTAAAAAGGGCCAGGGCGTTATTCTCCAGGGCTGTTTCCCGTAATTTGTGACGTCAGGAGCTCGTTCACGTAACCTATTGAGGAAGTAAACTCTCGACTGCGGCGTATGCGATGAGCATTATTTGTGCGTTGTTTCCTACACTCCGAAGGAGCGTAGAGTAAAAAAACAGACAACAACGTAGAGTAACGTAGATTAGAGTAACGTATAGTAAATATATATATATATATATATATATATATATATATATATATATATATATATATATATATATATATATATATATATATATATATATATATATATATATATATATATATATATATATATATATATATATATATGAACGCATACCCCGCTTTCCAACGCGGGAAAACGGTCGTTTTGCTTTGTAGCTCATGGATATCGTAAATGATCTTTTGATTTCGCCTCGTCGGTGTTACTGCTACTGCACGAGCTCAGGTAACAGTGTGAAGCCGAGAGATACAGAGAGAGATAGATAGAGAGAAAAGGCAGAGAAGTTAACCAAGCTTGGCTCGGTTGGCTACCCTAAAAGTGCGAAATCCAAATAGGCCTGACACTCAGTACTGATATTTATCTCATATTTTCTGAAGAAATTAGGGTCGAGAAAAATGAAAAAAAGTGAGGAAAATTGCGCCAATAGGAAGGGTAGAAAGGATGAGAAAGATACCATTGTTTTTTATTGAACTCAGAGTGGTTGAGGGGTCCTTAATGGGTGCTGCTGTTTCAATATCTATGCATAATGAAAGATCTAAGCATAACTTTGATTGATATCTAGAGTGAAACGTCCCAAAAAACACCATATGATTATGTCAGTGGCGGTGGTGGAGGGCTCAAAAAAATTTGACCACCTGCAGTTCTTTAACGTGCACCCAAATATGAGCACACTGGCCTACAGCATTCTCGCCTCCATCGAAAATGCAGCCGCCACAGCCGCGACTCGATTGCGCGACCTGCGGGTAAGCAACCAAGTACCTTAGCCCCTAGACAACTGCGGCGGGGTAAGCTTGACATCGCTGACTATCTTGCTTTAAAGAGACTTTTCTACTTTGATCATTAGAGAAACGAGATACTGTTGAAAAGCGATTCGAGACGCCCAATTGGCCTTCAATCGCCCGAAACGCAAGAGTGATGGCCTCCTAACCAGAAGTTGTGGAAGCGTGACTTCTAAGGACGAGGTGCACTTCTTGAATAAATATTTAATAGATTATTTACTGCTAATGTGCATTTCTGACAAGTAGGTGTAAAGTAAAAATACTTTTTAGGTGCACTTCTCGTTACGTAATACATTCTTTGTGATGTTCCGATTCCAAAAAAAAATGCAGAACAGCCAGCGAGAGACATTTTCTTGGGTGCGTCTTTAGTGTATTTATAGTTTTAAAAACCTCACCCGAGCACTCCTGGTTATTTTTAGAAGCCTAAAATTTTAGCCCTGGCGTATCAACGGTGAATCGCAACTTTTCACCAAAGCTTCGCTCATTTACTAGTTGCTTCTATGCAGAAATATTTCTTGCTATTTGCTGACTGTTTCTTTCGGTAATATATAGATGGGTGGGGTCAGTGTGCGGTGACGATGAGTGGCGATGGTGAACGGGGATAGTGAGTGGTGGCGCCTGCTCAACTTCGGTGTAGCATACGGGTTAGTCGTTCTCACCCACATGACCACGCCCAGGTTAACAGCAGGTGAGCCACCAGTCGCCTATGTCTACACTCAGCTGTGCTCCTGTTCAGCACGCTGTGCAAAAGAATTTTAGAAAGCTCACCGGCCAACAAATATGGACTTCGCTGTATTCTGCAATAAATGTCACAGCTTAGCAGCGCGCAGCCACAACAAAACAGATGACTACGTTGGTGGCAATGAACACTCCCGCAGTATGAAACGCGGCCCCTTATCCAAAAACAGGTTCAGGTTTGACGAAACTTACATTAAGAAATGAAGATATCCCGAATAAATAAAATGATTTCGTATTCTAAGCACTGCAGCCGCTGTCCAAGAGAAACAACACCTTACATGTATATTTTTATACACGCACAAAATCAATACAAAAAGTCCATGTGTGTTTAGAAAAAGTGGTCAACAATTTTGAGTACTTGGAACTCTACTATGAGAGAGCATAATGCCTTCCCGTGGGTCTCACAAAGGAACGTTAACGGAAAAATCTACGCATAACACAAAGCGAATGCTAATAATGAGAATCCATGTTTTCAAACATGCTTATTGAAGGTTACCTGCCTACGCTTTGAATTCCTATCGAATGATTCCCTGTTCTTTTTGCTGCAGGAAAGCTTCGCTGCGCTGGAAATTTCGCCGATCGTTTAGAACATTCGAGGTCCACGAGAGACGACATTTGATGAGCGCCCGACCACATAATGCGATTACTGAGGAGGGCTTTGCACCTGTTACACATCGTGGGTGATAGTTCACGGTTGCCATCTAAATAAAAATAATAAATAACGACGCGTCAAGAATGTTAGCACGACACTCTTTCGATACGTTTGCCTCGGGGTGTTAACTTTGCATTATGCGCGGTAATTTTGGCATAGTGAATAGGCACCGTTTTTCCTTCTTTTTTAAGCTAACGGACTACGAACGAGAGAGTCGGCATACTGTTTGAGACCATAAGAAGACAAGTTCGTTGGAAATTGAACGCTCTCGGGGGATGACACACCGGCATGGCATTACAAAGCCAGCATGGCATTACACCGGCATGGCATTACACCGGCATGGCATTACAAAGCCAGCATGGCATTACACCGGCATGGCATTACAAAGCTAGCATGGCATTACACCGGCACGGCATTACAAAGCTGGTTGGAATAACTGAGGAGCCCTTCCCTTGACTGGAAAACGGGGGCAACAGAAGCTTGGTACGTGCATATCTTACCCACTACACGCGACGACAACGTATGCTGTAATTGAAGCAAAGGCTTCTGAGCCAGGGCTCCCGCAAATTGCGGCTGATTAGATTATACTACTGTAGCTCGCCGCTGATTTAGCGATTGACCACACACATCGTTAGCACGTTTAAAAAGTAATACACAAGAAAAAACATGTGCTTGAGAGAAACATTTCGATGGTTCAGTGCATACTTCTAAGTGCCATACTACGAGCATATATTTTCGTCGTAGAACTAAAGAGCGTGTTTTTGGCTGAACACTGGCTCACTACGTCACAGACGCCATGTTTACGTGGAAGATGGGTGAGCTAAAAAGATGATGCTATCTCAAAAATGAAAAAAATATGGCATTTTTCGAAGAGTTTACGATGAATGTATTTTACCTACAACTTCTTTACACTGTTTGAGCCTTTCGCATTGGTATGGCAGACACTCCTACATGCGACTACTGCGAAGCAGAAGAGACCATCGAACACGTCCTGTGCAGCTGCGCTTGCTACGACACTCAGCGATGCCAGCTCCGGATGGTTTTGAATCAACTTGACCCCGGACCATTTTGTGTGCAGAAGATACTAGGACCTTGGGCATCTGCCTCAGTTGCGCAGAAAGCAACTAAAGCACTGCTACTTTACCTAAAGTCTACAAACCTGAGCGACCGCCTGTAGACTGTGTTTGCTCCCCGAGTGTGTTCGTGATTGTGTGTACCTTCTTATCTCTCTGCAACCTCTTTTCTCCCCTTTATCCCTTCCCCAGTGCAGGGTAGCAAACCGGATGTGCGTCTGGTTAACCTCCCTGCCTTTCCTTGCATCTTTATCTCTCTCTCTCTCTCTTGAGCCGCTTATTGAGTAAAGCAACATTTATTTCGTCATGGCAAATGGGAAAGTTATCTGTAATTCGAAGCACTATTTTCTGGCGTGGTAGCAGGGACGCGCTTCGGTTCAGTAGCTTCAACAGCGCTGTCAGTGAAAGCTGTCACCGAGTATACTGGACTTCATTTCTTGGTTTGTTTTTTTTGCATTGAGCGATGCTTTCTCCTGTTTCCGCTATCCATGACTAGAATCTGATCCGCGTGCTCAGAAGGGCAACACTTCACGGTGAAATCACGGTACAGACGTCAACGGTGATCGGGCGTTCGTATCTCCGCAATACCAAAATGTGCCAACGTAAAATTACAGGTAGCCTGTATAGAAAAACAGTTGGCCCTGTCAAAAACAGCTGATTACTGACAAATTCACTACAGAAAGCATCGAGTATTAAAAAAAAAGACGCGTACAAGCAGCATGCAGCCGGTGCAACTTTGAAGGCTTGTTTTCTGTAGACTTGCCAATGTCACCGATTCCTGTGACTGGCGAGAGCCGTATTTGGTCGAACAATACCCTCACCTCATCTCTGCTGAGGCTGACTTCACATCGTAATTTTAAGTCCTTGACGTGACGGCTTAGTGCTCTCACATAGTTAAATATGAAGTACTCGAAATCGTTAAACATTTTTTTTCTAAACACATAATTTTGGTCTGACCCCTGCAAAGGAATGGCTGTCAGCTCTGCCATAGTAGAGTACCATGTACTCTAAATCGTTAACCACTTTTTCTAAACACACCTCCTTTGTGTTGTGGAAGCGGAGAGGACTGGCACGCCTGCCGGGACGCCCTTAGAGGGCCATGTTTCCTCTGCTACCTCGCTTACGAACCATAACGTTGACACATCTGAACGAACAGTTATTCATCCTGGCGGAGGAAGCTTTCCTTCTGCGGTGCTCAAAACGATTTATTCTTCTCAGAACGAACCCAGTGTCCATGCCTTGCCTTCATTACTGAGGAGGTAGGTTAGTGCTTGTGGTTTCACTGACCTTACATTTGGTATTGTATAAAAATTCATTTATTCCCATACGCATTTTCTTATTCACATACGCATTTTTTCTGCGAAGCATTTCTTAGCGAACTTCGGTAACATTGAATCTATCTATCTATCTATCTATCTATCTATCTATCTATCTATCTATCTATCTATCTATCTATCTATCTATCTATCTATCTATCTATCTATCTATCTATCTATCTATCTATCTATCTATCTAGCCGCCTACGACATTTAGCTCCCCTGGCCGTTTCGATAATGGTATCGATACCAAACTTGGTATGACATAACAAGACTGTATGAAGAACATATTCAGCTAGTCATAACATGAAAGTAATGATGTATGTCATGAATGTGATGATTTACATGTCATGGTCTTGCTGCTCTTGCGGCAGTTTCATTCACATGACATGTTGCAAAACTGACATGGTATGACATGATTGCATGGCGAAAACAAGTGAATGACCCTAACATGAAAATCATGATGTGCTTGTCATGTAACCACATGACTGTATGCCCCGCTCATGATGAGTTCTCTGCCATTTGGCAAGCGTAACATATACCAAATTTGGTATTACGGTACGTGAATGGATGACGAAGGTATCTGACTGGTGCAAACATGATAAACATGAGATGCGTGTCATGTACCAACATGACTACATGCCACGCTCATGATGCGCTGGCGGCCGTTTCGCTAGCTTCACTTATACGAAATTCAGTATTACGTGACGCGAACGGACGACATAGTTAAATGGCATCCACACATGATAATCACGACATGCGTGTCATGTAACAACATGACTAGATGCCACACGCATGATGCGCTCGCGGCCGTTTTGCTAGCTTCACACATGCCAACATGGTATTACATGACGACAATGGTTGACGAAGGTATGTGACTGGTGCAAACACGATAATCATGAGATGCGTGTTATGTGAGAACATGACTACATGCTACAGTCAAGGTTCCAATACAGTTTGACGTAACCAAGCGCGCATGTGCGCCGGCGTTCTTTTTGTCGCGTCACGCCGGCGTTGCCACGCCAGGCGCCGGTCCTGCCACATACTCGCAGGCGCGCACTGCGTTGCCTTGACGCATGCGCGTTTCAGCACGTCCGGAGTCCCACCGTCTCGAAAAGATGCAGACGCAGGGCTGTCTGGGTAACGCATTGGCGCCAAAAGCTGCATGTCGCATTTAGCGCCGGTTGCCGTCGGGCTGTGCCCGTCACGCTTGGCGTCAGACTAAGGAGTGCTCGCGCTTGGCTAACGTAGCGTCACTGTGCCCAGCGTGCGCGTGCGTCAACGTTACGTTGGAGTATATTGGGCCCTTCATGATGCACTCGAGGCCACTTCGCTAGCTCCACATATACCAAATTCGGTATTACGTGACGTCAATAGAAGACGAAGGTGTATACTTGTGCAAACGTGATAATCTTGGGACGCGTGTAATGTAAGAACATGACAACATACCAGGCTCATAGTGTGCTCGCGGCCGTTTCGCCAGCTCCACATATACTAAATTTGGCATCATGTGACGTGAATAGATGACGAAGGCAAACAACACATCCAAACATGATACTCATGACACGGAAGTCGTGTACGGTGTGATTTACCTCCACCTCGTAACGTTGTGGTGATTTGAAAGCGGCAAATCAAGCTTCCTCATTCTTGCTTCGCATTTCATTGATTCCCACTATATGTGGGATCTGCCAATTTTTTATATGTTGTTTTTTTGTTCCTTTTCATTAAGTGTACGTATCCCTGCGCATAGTTTTTTTTTTCGCAATAGAATTTCTGTGTACAGGTACAAACAATTTCTGTTGTGCGTTTCAGTATATATAGAATATATTAGCAATGTCTTGACAGCAAAAAATGTAACATATTAATGTCTTCTTTCATAAATGAAATTCCCTTAAACACACACACCTCCGTCCCGTGGCTGTTGAGCCGATTTCTGGTGACGGAAGCTGCAGTACTTCGCAGTTGGGAGCAACATCGGTCGGTAAATATGATGACGTTAAACAATGCGCACGTTTACAGAATAAGCTCACTTTTATTTTGCTGCTTTAACGTCTTATATCTCATTCAAGCATATTGACAGTTTGATATTATGAGCAACGCGTGGTCAAAAGTTGAATCCAGAAATTCACCAAATATTACTGATATCGATAAACTGAAAGAGTAACCGAAATTCCATCCAGAAAATACCACAACATGAGGCTTTTTCACGGCACAAAAGAGCCCCTATTGTTATCTCTTATACGAAGGTGGTGCCCACTTTAAAAATGTTGCGTAGCTCTTTGTATATATTTTAAAAAATGATCAGAAAATGGTGCGCTACTGTTTGTGAATGAGTACAAATGGTAGCGACTCCGTACCGAAACGCCTCAAGATAAGCGCATTGAGCAGAGTCTAGTTTTGTTATAATACATCCTTGCCAATACCACGCAAGTAACCCATCATGCTTACTCTATGGAGGAACCGCGATTCAAGAAGGGCTTCGCATTAAAAGAAATGACATACTCCCAAGGAGCCAATACAGCGTGAAAGTGGATTAAGGAAAAAGTCAAGTGTGCTGGCGTAATGCGCATAGGTGAGATGCTTACTCTTACATAGAGGAGCTCTAAAAATGAAAAAAAAAGACTATCAAAACATCATTCGCCGACGCAGGATCACTGCTAGTATTCGATGAGAAAAGTTACTTTTCTTACCAAAGCACATAGAATCGTTAAAAAGAAACTGCATATCCATGAATGGAAGTTGTACTGTGCCGCATCGAAAGAACAAAATGCGAAGACGTCGGCAAATAGCTTGGGAGAACATTTGCGCGGCTGGTCGAATGCTCAAAGTTTAACACACCAGGAAATCAACGTCTTCAGCGAAACCTACAACTGTTCGACAAGCATGGATGCCTCGTACCGTCGTAAAACGTTGAGGTAGCGGTAGAAACCGAACGTAGATGAAAAAAAAAACAGGGAATAGCTGACAGGGTGAGGTACATAATACGGGCTACTCGATAAGAAGGATTAAAGATCCGTAGGCTATTGAAGTTCCGCTGGTTTACTGGGGTGAAAGAAAGGCTTCGAGATAAAGGGGTTAGTTCAGCCTCATAGCTGGGTGTATAACGAGGACGTGTCGAATCGGTTTGATCCCACCATACGGAATAAATGGACGATGACAAGGAACACTGATGTTCAATAGCTCTGTGACGCAAGATGAAGCAAGCTAACGATACGCTTAAGGCTAAGCGATGCATATCCTGTCGTAATAATGTAAGTAAGAAAAGTGAGAAAGGCAGAAAAGCGCTACATTTGCGACCTATTCAAGGACAGCTAAAGAATATCTGAAAACACAAAGGACGAGAGCGCTTTAGTCGTTTCCATATATTCGTGCCGTCAGGAGTCCGTTCACGTGACCTAATAAGGAAGTAAGCTCTCTAGTGTTGCACATGCGATGAGCATTAAATGTGCGCTGTCTCCTACGCTCCGAAGTTGCGTAGAGTAACAAAAAGCACTAGGCAGAGTACACACACACACACACACACACACACACACACACGCGCGCGCGCGCGCATATATATATATATTATATTGTAAATGCAAGGTCAAAAGCGGTATTAGCGACTGTACAAAAGCAGAAAGCAGCAAGAGCTGGTGTCGGGTGTACGGGCAGCGTCGCAGCAACAACCAGGCAGTCTTAGCTCGTGTCTTGCGCCAACGTGTCGATGTCGCTTTAGTAGTGGGCATTCCTCTTCTCTACACTTCGTCCCACGTCGGAAAAGGAGCCATCCTGGCGACTCACGGTGAACAGAGTACGAGCGGATCGTAATAAGATTTCAACCGCTGTACGTGAACAGTTTCACGACCCCGAAAGCGCTGGTCTGTGGATGGCGTAACGGGTTCGACGATGTAGTTAACAGGTGAAGTCTGCGAGACAATGCGGTAGGGTCCCTGGTATTTCGAAACAAGCTTCGAGGAAAGGCCTGTAGGCACAGCGGGAACCCAAAGCCACACAAGAGTGTCCGGAAGAAAGTTAGGGTACGGCTGGTTATCGTCACGTCGAGATTTTTGTCTCCATTGGTCGACAGTTGTAAATGACTGGGCGAGCTTACGGCATTCCTCGGCACGGCGGGCAGCTTCAGAGATAGGCGTAGACTCGGAGGAATCTGGGTGGTAGAGTAGAATGGTATCTAGTGTGGTGGAAGGGTCTCGGCCATATAACAGAAAAAATGGCGAAAAGCCCGTAGTTGCATGTGGAGCAGTGTTATATGCGTACGTCACAAACGGGAGAATGAGGTCCCAATCGGAGTGGTCTGAGGCAACATACTTTGATATCATGTCCCCTAGGGTACCGTTGAATCTTTCCGTCAAGCCATTCGTCTGCAGATGGTAGGCGGTGGTAGTCCGGTGAATGATACGGCATTCGGCAAGGAGTGCGTTGATGACTTCAGAGAGGAATACACGTCCTCTATCGCTGAGAAGTTCACGCGGTGCGCCGTGACGGAGAATGAAGTTCCGCAGGAGAAAAGAGGATACGTCGCGTGCTGTGGCAGAAGGCAAAGCGGCTGTTTCTGCGTATCGCGTCAAATAGTCGACAGCGACAACAATCCAACGGTTTCCGGAAGCCGTGAATGGAAGAGGCCCGTACAGATCGATCCCAATACGGTCAAAAGGCCTGGCTGGGCAAGGGATTGGCTGGATCGGACCAGAGGTATGATGAGACAGAGCTTTCCGTCGTTGGCACTGTGGGCATGACTGAATGTACTAGCGCGAAAAGGTGTATATGCCTCGCCAATAAAACCGGGAGGAAAGCAGAGCGTATGTTTCGAAGATGCCCGCATGTGCGCACTGAGGGTCAGCGTGAAAAGCTGAACATATTGCAGCACGAAGATGGCGTGGAATGACGAGTAACCACTTTCGGCCGTCGGACTTGTAGTTCCTGCGATAAAGGAGGCCATCGCGGACCTCAAAGTGAGCCGCTTGGCGGTGCAACGTTGGACAAGATGGAGACGTCGACGGGTCCGAAAGGAATCGCAGAAGAGTGCTGATCCAGTCATCCTTACGTTGCTCAGACGCCATGTGGCAGTTTTCTGGGAACGCAACCATTTCGTCCACGGCAGATAGACATGCAGAGCTTTCGGAGGACACAGGTGAACGTGATAGGGCGTCGGCATCAGTGTGACGTCGACCAGACCTGTAGACAACACGCATGTCGAACTCTTGCAACCGCAAAGCCCAGCGAGCTAAACGGCCGGAGGGGTCTTTCAATGTGGATAACCAGCAAAGCGCATGGTGATCGGTGACTACGTCGAAGGTGTGACCATATAGGTACGGTCTAAATTTACCTAGAGCCCATATAATTGCCAGACACTCCTTCTCTGTCACAGAATAGTTCTTTTCCGCTTTGATGAGGGTACGGCTTGCGTATGCGACTACGTACTCCTCGAATCCCGATTTGTGCTGCGCGAGCACTGCGCCGAGTCCAACACCGCTGGCATCGGTGTGTACCTCAGTCGGAGCAGTCGGGTCAAAGTGACGCAAGATTGGCGGCGAGGTTAACAGGCGGCGCAACTTTTCGAAAGCATCGTCACAGGCGGGTGAAAAAGCGTAACTTTTCGAGTCACTGCGGAGAAGTTCAGTCAAGGGTGCGCTGATCATCGCAAAATTCTGAATAAAGCGGCGGAAATAGGAGCAGAGGCCAAGAAAGCTGCGCAGATCCTTCAGAGACGCAGTTTTAGGAAACTCTGCAACTGCCCGAAGCTTGGTGGTGTCAGGAAAAATACCTTCTTTAGAGACAACATGGCCGAGGATGGTGAGCTGATTTGCGCCGAAGCGGCATTTCTTCAGGTTGAGCTGAAGGCTGGCGTCAGTTAGGCACTGCAGTACTTCATCTAGCCTGCGGAGATGCGTTGGAAAACCTGGTGAAAATATAACTACGTCATCCAAGTAGCACAAGCATGTTTTCAACTTCAGGCCACGCAAAAGATTGTCCATCATCCGCTTAAATGTTGCGGGCGCGTTGCAAAGACCAAAAGGCATGACACAGAATTCTTAAAACCATCAGGTGTCACAAAGGCCGTCTTAGGCTGATCTTCAGGTGCCAGCGGTACTTGCCAGTAGCCACTTCGTAGGTCAATAGAAGAGAAGTACTCCGCACCTTGGAGGCAGTCAAGGGCATCGTTGATTCTCGGTAAGGGATAAACGTCTTTTCGAGATATTTTGCTAAGACGACGGTAGTCAACACAGAAGTGAATTGATCCGTCCTTCTTCTTAACGAGAACGACTGGAGATGCCCAAGGGCTATTCGAAGGCTGGATGACGCCACGCTTGAGCATGTCAGCTACTTGGTCATCGATAACCTGGCGCTCGGCTGCGGACACGCGATAGGGTCTTTGACGCAATGGCGCATTGGTACCCGTATTGATGCGGTGACACACAGTGGACGTGCGGCCGAGGGGAGTATGCTGGCAGTCAAAGGAAGAACGGAACTTCTCCAGCAGTCGTAGAAGCTGAGCACGTTGCGAAATGGTTAACGTGTCCGCGATGGAGCTGCTGAGTACGTCAGGCCTAGTAGTCTGCGGCGAAGAGGCACAAGTTATTCCGGCGACTTCGTGTTTGGTGGAAGGACCAGTCGACATGTCAAAAATTGCAGAAGGGTCGAGACTGTAAACCCACCCGACGCACTCACCCCGAAGTAGTGTTACAGGACATGGCAAGAGGTTCGAGATGAGCAGTCTGCTGATGCCGTCATAAAGTTCTAGAAGGGCATAAGGTAGCGGCGAACACTTGCGGCGAACGAAAAGGGCAGATGGCGTGAAAAGGGCACTCGACTCGGCGAGCGAGTTGCAAGATACCATGGTAAGGGCGAAAGAGCGAGGCGGTATGATGACGTCTTCAGCAACAAATAGTTTGTCCCCGGTTTCAAGAGGATCATTTAAAGGCACGTCCCTAAACACTTCAATTTCTACCTCAGCACGAGAGCAGTCGATGACGGAATTGTTAGCGGAGAGAACGTCCCAACCCGAAATGAGGTCATGGAAGCAGGAATCCAAAACTAGTAATTCAACGACATAGATGAGGCCATCAATCATGATGCGAGCAGTACAGGCAGCGGCTGGCGTGACGTGCTCTGCTCTGGCTGTACGAAGTGATATACTTGCTACTGGCGTCATAACTTTTTTTGAGCAAGCGGCAGAGTCTGGCACTGATCACTGAAACTGCGGCACTAGTGTCGACAAGAGCGAGTGCAGCGACGCCGTCCACATATACGTCGAGAAGATTTGTTGGGGAAGAGAGAGGCCTTGGTATTTTCGCGGGCGACGCAGTTCCTGCCTCTGGAACTGCGGCAACCAGTTTTCCCGCTCCGGCGATGAAGGACGACGACGCATCGGGGATGGTGAGCGGCGTCGAGGTGATGGCGAGCGACGGTTAACAGGAGGGCGGTGGTCGGCGTATGATGACATCTGGTCAGGAGGCTGAGATCCTGTGAACGAAGGGCGCAATGGCACATAAAGGGCAGGTTCGAAGCTCTGGTGGTAGCTCTGGTGGTAGACAGGGACGCGTCGACGGCAGTATCGCGCTATGTGACCAGGTAGGCCACAGGCAAAGCATATGGGCCGATTGTCGACTGTACGCCATTGTCCACTACTCTGGGGAGACCTTGGCTGAGCGAACCGAGGAGTAGAAGGTCGTGGTGGCACGGCTGATGGCAGTGACGTAAAAGTCTGAAGAGGTGGTCGAGCGGCCACTTCAGCATAGCTTAGAGGTGCATTTACCTCGGCACAGGCAACGGGGGTCGGCAACGGTGAAGCGTCACGGGCAGATGGCAGAGCCTCGCAAACTTGCTCCTGGATGGCCTGGCGAAGGTTTGCTGGAAGAGGTGACTGTGGTTGTCTGACTGTCGATAGCAGCGATAGTTGACGAGCGACTTCAGCACGAACAAACTCCTTGATCTGCTATAGCAGGGACTCATGGTCAGATGTGGTGGTTAGGCTTGAGAGTGTGTCATCCGCGACGTTAAGGCGTCGCGTGAGAAGACGCTGTCGTCGGAGCTCGTCGAAACTCTGACACAACTCGATGAGCTCAGAGACGGTGACAGGGTTCTTCGAGAGCAGCATCTGAAAGGCGTCGTCGGAAATGCCTTTCATGATGAGTCGTACCTTGTCACTTTCCGCCATCGTCGGGTCGACACGCTGGCAGAGGTCGAGGATGTCCTCGATGTAGCTAGTGAATGTCTCGCAAGTTTGTTGGGACCGGCTTCGTAGACGTTGTTCTGCGCGAAGTTTGCGCACACCAGGGCGTCCAAACACATCTGCGATGCAGGCTTTGAAGGTCGTCCAGGTGGGGATATCTGCCTCATGGTTTCTGTACCATAGCTTGGCAACATCCGGTAAATAAAACATTACAATACCAAGCTTTGTGGGATCGTCCCATTTGTTAGTAGCGCTGGCTCGTTCATAAGATTCCAGCCAATCCTCAACGTCTTTCTCGTCGGTGCCGCTGAAGATGTCGGGTTCTCGCAAGAGCTGGGCACCGGGACAGGTCCTGCGTGGCGAAGCCGGTGGGGGTGTGAAGACAGCGTCGTCAGGCATGACGAACGGCAGCTTTCGGCTACGCAGTTCCAGGACTGGGGAAGACCGCAGCACTCTCCACCAAAATATAATGTAAATGCAAGGTCAAAAGTGGTATTAGCGTCTGTACAAAAGCAGCAAGAGCTGGCCGGGTGTACGGGCAGCGTCGCAGCAACAACCAGGCAGTCTTAGCTCGTGTCTGACGCCAACGTGTCGATGTCGCTTTAGTAGTGGGCATTCCTCTAACTACAATGTATATATATATATATATATATATATATATATATATATATATATAAGTTTCGACCTTATCTCCACGGCCGCCACTTTACTGTGGTTACGGACCATCACGCCTTGTGCTGGCTCTCGACAATCAAGAACTTGTCCGGCCGCCTTGGTCGCTGGATTCTTCGCTTACAAGAATACGACTTCACTATCACATACAAGTCGGGAAACAAGCATCAAGACGCCGACGCCCTTTCGCGTTGCCCGCTCTCTTCGGAGCCGCTTAACAAACCCGCCACTGCTGCACACGAGAAGCTTTCGGCCGTCTCTTCCCTACATGTTTCGTCATTAACTACTTTGGACCCAACTTCTCCAAGCGAGTGTGGTTTGTTCTTATCTCACCAACGTGCTGACCCTTACTGTCGCCGCATCATGGACCGTCTTGACGGGACTTGCCGGCCCCCTAACGCCCGTCTTCGCCGACAGCTGACGCAATTCAAGCTCAACAACCACGTCCTGTACCGTCATATCTACCACCCTGATGGTCAACGCTGGGTGCCCGTTCTACCTTGCTCTCTTCGGGCTCAAGTCCTCAAGACATATCACGACGACATGTCTGCTGGACACATGGGCTTCCAGAAAACGTATGACCGCATAAGTTGTCACTACTACTGGCCGGGCTTGTCCACCTGTGTCGCGAAGTACGTTGCCTCATGCGCCCTTTGTCAGCGTCGCAAGCTACCTACATCAACTCGAAGTGGACAATTACAACCGCTCCCGTGTCCCCTGCAACCATTCGAGGTAGTTGGCATTGACCTGTATGGTCCGCTTCCTATGACTGTCACGGGCAATCGTTGGATAGTTACAGCTGTCGACCACCTGACCCGCTACGCCGAAACAGCTCCCGTGCCTTCTGCATCAGCTTCGGAAGTGGCCGACTTCATCCTTCGAGCAATAATCCTTCGACACGGAGCTCCTCGTGTAATCCTGAGCGACCGTGAAAGAGTATTTCTTTCAGCACTCGTCGAAGAAGTGCTCAAGGCCACCGGCACTACACACAAAACAAGCTCCAGTTACCATCCTCAGACGAACGGCCTGACTGAGCGCTTCCATCGTACACTGTCAGACATGATTGCGATGTATATCGAACCCGACCACAGAAACTGGGACACCATTTCGCCATTTGTCACTTTTGCGTATAATACCTCTGTACAGCGCACAACCGGTTACTCGCCGTTCTACCTCGTCCACGGTCGCTTCCCCTCTTCTTTCCTCGATGTTTCGTTCTTCTCTGCGCCTGTCAAACCATGTTCATCTTCAAGTGAAGAATACGTGTCTCGTCTACTTCATTGCCGCCAGCTGGCTCGCGTCAACACTGAAGCCAAGCAACAGGATCGCAAGCTTGAATATGATGCTTCTCATCGTGCCGTGTCTTTCAGCCCTGGCGACGAAGTCCTCCTTCTTACACCCATTCGCACTCCCGGACTGTGCGAGAAGTTTCAATTACGTTTTATTGGCCCCTACACTGTCTTGGAGCAAACGTCTCCTGTGAATTATCGCGTGGCACCCGTTCTTCTTCCGACGGACCGCCGCTACAGGGCAGCAGAAATAGTCCACGTATCCCGCATGAAGCCTTTCATACGGCGTTCATCTTCGCTTTAAAATGCGGCCAAGAACTGCGGTCAGGATGACCGCTTTCACATGGGGGGTTGGGGGGGGAAGTTAGTGTAGGCATTCATTAAGCACATCATCTATCTTTACACATATTCATCATCATGAGTGGTCGTCATCTTCTTCTGCTGTGGGGACTTGGCTTGTCTGAGTTCTGTGCCTTGGGCGTGGTCGCTTCATCGTGTCTTCCGGGCCTAATAAAGGTTGCCTTTACTGTTACATCACAATATATATATATATATATATATATATATATATATATATATATAGTGTGAGCGCTGACTGTTCGCTTCATCATATTAATCTGTATACCCCAAAACCATTGTAATCATTATCATCGTTAGACGCGTGGTGTGCTCTGCTTGTGGCTCGCGCACCTGTGTTGGAGAACGAATACAACGGTCGTTTCGCCGTACCTGACGTCGTCTCACAAGTGGTGGAGCGTGCGTTGATTCCCACGTCCTCTTGCTCTACCGGTCGCCCCTGGAGCCCCGGTCTGGTCGACGCCTGAGCTTGCCAACAGTTGATATTGATTGATATGTGGGGCTTAACGTCCCAAAACCACCTATGTTTATGATGACGCCGTATTGGAGGGCTCCAGAAATTTACACCACCTGGGGTTCTTTAACGTGCGCCTAAATCTGAGTTTACGGGCCTACATTTCCGCCTCCATCGGAAATGCAGCCACCGCAAGCGGAATTTGATCCCGTGATCTGATCTGCGGGTCAGCAGCCGAGTACCTTAGCCACTAGATCACCACCGCGGGGCTGAATAGCTTGGTATTCACTAAAATAGGTATAACGTGAATTGACTGTACGACGAACCTGAGTGATAGCCGTGAAAATCACAACGTGAATTTAGCATACAGCATGATATACAAGCCACGCTGATGGTGGGCTAGGGGCCGATAGGGTTGCTCGATATTCGCCAAAATTTGTATATCGTGAGACGACTGCATGACGAACATGAGTTATTGGTGAAAACAAGAAAAGCATTATATGCATTTCATGTACAACACAATTTACACACCGTGCTCATTGTGAGCTCAGGACCAATTGGCTATCGTGACATTCACCAAAGCTGGAAATCTGTGGGATGACTGAATGAGCAACGTGATTGAAAGGAAAAACACAAATTCGTTGGCGTGTATTTTGTGTACAACATGATTTACATGCCACGTTCATAGCGGGCTCAAGGCGGGTTGGCTAGCTTGATATTCATCAAAATTGGTAATGCGTGAGAGGAGCGTTTGACGACCACAAATGACAAGTGCTGACATGAATATCATGACACCCATTTCAGCGTCGGCGTGATTTACATGCGTCCAACTTGGTGGGCACAGGCCAGTTCACCAGCTTGATGTACAAATGAATTGCTAATGCGTGATGTGACTGTGGTGGACAGAAATGACAGGCTGTAACAAGAAAATTTGTCATGCACGTTACGTAAGCCATGATTTTAATTACCATTTTAGGTGCACTGGCGGTCTGTTCCGTGTCTTTCTACACACGAAATTGGCATGGCGTCACGGTAATGAATCACGAACATAAATGATAGGTTGTAAGAAGATAATTTGATACGTCCCCTCGTTCCTATGAGAGAAAATATGGCAAAAAAATAGGGCGTGTTTCTTGTCACCACATGTCGTTCATGTTCTTCATACAACGCCTTCTCGCGATAACAATCTTAGTATGTAGCAAGCGTAGAATGTAAACATTACAGTATAATTTCTTTGGTTACTAACTGTCCGCCCTGTTCTTCATCATGGAGTCACGTCATGTATTATCAGTTTTCTTGTACATCGAGTTAGCGAACCTACCGCCAGAACTCCATGAGCGTGGTAATTAGTAGGTTACGCCGTAAATGACATGTGAGTCGTAATTTTCTCGCCACCGCCAGTCATTTACATTTGTCATACACATATATCTCGTCATAGCAATTTTGGCACACGTCCACCTAATTAGACCACCGCGACGAAACCATGAGAACATCATATAAATCATGCACACGACATGAGTTTTAAGACTTGCGCATTAAGCCCACTCACTTATATTATTCATAAACCCTTGTCATGCTGTAATTGCGAAATATATAATGTTAACGAAGCCGCCACTAGAGCACCAAGGCAGTATCGTGTCATGCGGTTCATGGCAAGCATAATATGAAGTTAATGTTACGTACGACCAGTCATTTTTATTTGTCATAGTAATGGCATGCCATACCAAATTCACTACAGATCCCATTAACACAACGGCCAGGAAAACACTAAATTGTAGGCCGCTGCATAGACAGACAGGCAGACGGATAGATAGATAGATAGATAGATAGATAGATAGATAGACTGACATAGATAAATAGATAGATAGATAGATAGATACATGGATAGATAGATAGATGAATAGATAGATAGATAGATAGATAGATAGATAGATAGATAGATAGATAGACAGACATAGATAGATAGATAGATAGATAGATAGATAGATAGATAGATAGATAGGTAGATAGATAAATAGATAGATAGATAGATAGATAGATAGACTGACATAGATAAATAGATAGATAAATAGATAGATAGATAGATAGATAGATAGATAGATAGATAGATACATGGATAGATAGATAGATGAATAGATAGATAGATAGATAGATAGATAGATAGACAGACAGACAGACAGACAGGCAGACAGACAGACAGACAGACAGACAGACAGACAGACATAGATAGATAGATAGATAGATAGATAGATAGATAGATAGATAGATAGATAGATAGATAGATAGATAGATAGATAGATAGATAGATAGATAGATAGATCTTTCACGGGCGCAAAGTTCACGAAGAAATGATTCGCATTTCTCTAATGCCGACAGCCGAGTGCCTAAATGCCGAGCAATTAGTATTTTTTAACGTGTTAGTAAGGGCGCGTGTGCGTGTGGGTAATTGAATTTGTCTCTTTTTCTTTCTTAGTCTGTTAAGCAATAGTGGTATTCTTCATACAGGGCTGCAGAAGCGCACGCACTGTGTAAAACACTAGTTAATCTACTTCTGTTACTCTTTGAGTTTGCGTATGAAGCTCTGCTGTAGCTTCAACCGAGCTGCACCAAATATTATGAAGGTACTTTTACCGCTTAAGTGAATTTGCCTGATTATCAAGGCGCACACCAAAATTGTTGAGTTTTGGTGTATAGCGGCCAACAAATACGTACTTTGCTGCATTCTCCACTGAATGTCACAGCTTAGCAGCACGCAGGCCACAACAAAATAGATGACTACGTTGGTGGCAATGAACATTCCCGCATTATGAAACGTGACCACTTATCCAAAAACAGGTTCAGGTTACACGTAGCGCATATTGAGAAATGAAGATATCCCGAATAAATATAAAAGACCTGGTATTCTGAGTACTCCAGCCGCTGCACTAGGAGAAACAAATCTTTACAAGTATATTTTATACCTGCACAAAATCAACACAAAAAGTCTATGTTTTTAAACATGT
Organism: Rhipicephalus microplus; assembly: GCF_043290135.1. Lineage (NCBI taxonomy): Eukaryota > Metazoa > Arthropoda > Arachnida > Ixodida > Ixodidae > Rhipicephalus > Rhipicephalus microplus. The sequence goes on from NC_134706.1 coordinate 43,335,792, forward strand.
ATATCGAAGGTTACATGTCTACGCTTCAAATTCCGATCGGATTACTTCCTGTTCTCTTTGCTGCAGGTCAGCTTTGGAGTGCTGAAAATGCCACCGATCGTTGGAAACTTTCGTGGTCAACGGGAGGCGACATTTTATGAGCGCTCGACGGTAATGCGATCACCGAGGAGGGCGATGCACCTGTAACTCATCGCGGGTGACACTTCGTGCTTGTTAGATAAACAAAAATAACAAATAATCATGCGTCAAGAATGATGGCGTGACGCTCTTTCGATGCGTTTGCCTCGGGGTGACAAATTTGCAATTCACACGGTATTTTCGGCATGGTGAATCGACATCCTTTTTTTTTTAAGCAAAACTACGCACGAGACGGTTGGCATACAGTATGAGAGCATGTGAAGACAAGTTCGTAGGAAATTGACGCTCTCGGGGGATGACACTCCGGCATGGAATCACAAAGCATCCTATAGATTAGTCCCGTTGGAATAACTGACGAGCCCTTTCCCTGACTGGGAAACGGGAACAAGCGAAGTTTGGCACGTGCAAGGGTTACCCACTGTGCGCGGTGACAACGTATGCTGTAATTGAAGCGAAGACTTCTGAGCCAGAGCTCCCGCACATTAGGGCTGATTCGAGAGTAAACTACGGCAGCTTTTGGCTCGATATGTTATTGGCCCATCGCATCGTTAGCTGTATTTTCTTTTGTGTGCGTCTGACCACTCTCAGATCATCTAGTGACTTTGTCACCTTTGGTTGGGGGTTGCCTTCGCAAAAGCATTTACAACCCTCATCGGATTGACCGACAATGCGGAATGCGACGTCTGGTGCACCAAAGAAGACACCGACTATATGATATGCCATTGCCCTCGATTTGCCTCTGAAAGACAGAAGCTTTCGGGTGCATTGCAACAATTGCACAATCGGCCACTCTCTATGCAGATGCTGGAACCCCATCCTCGCCCTTCGTCGGCTCAAAAAACAGTTAAAGCTGTCTTGTGCTTTTTGAGGACTACAGGCCTACGTGACCACCTTTAGCTTTTGTGTAGTGCCACCACTGCATACGCGTCAGCCCATTGACGCACAATCCTTTTTAGAGGCGAAGCTCTTTATAGCGGCACCCGTTCGTCCCCCGTATTATGTAACAAGTATGACATTTTGACCTCCAAGGTGGTGCCGGTGAGAGACTTTTTCTGTCCGCTGTTGAACAATAAAAAATAGCGCTCAATGTACATGTCAATGGCTGCTAATGGGAAATGAGAGACAGGAGCATTCGGCTTTTAGTTAACGCGCAGGCTGCGATCACCATTAGCAGCCATTGGCATGTACATTGAGCACTATCTGACAAGAAAGGGTTGCTACGTTATACTCGCTGAGTGTAACCTCTTTAGCTTTAGAAAGGTTTAGCGAGCGTTGAGCCGCAGTGCCATGAATGCAATGAACTTGTATATACCATGAATGAACTCGAGGTGGTTAAAAATTGGAAGTAGATACGAAGCTCAAGCCGTAAGAAAGTAAAAGCCGACTTCTCCGCCTCTCATTTCCCATTAGCAGCCATTGGAATGTACATTGAGCACTATCTGACTGAAAAAGTTTGCTACGTCATACTCGCTGGGCGTAACCTCCTTGGTTTTCGAAAGGTTTAGCGAGCGTTCAGCCGCAGTGCCATAAATACAGTGAACTAGTATATACCATAAACTCGAGGTGGTTAAAGGTGGGAAGTGGACCCGAAGCGCAAGCCGTAAGAAAGTGTGCGTGTGCCACCTCTCATTTAGTCATTGGAATGTCCGCTGGATGGCGGTGCTTCTATATGGGGAATATATGATGAAAAGATGCGAGATGGTGGGTACTTGGAGTGTTGAATAGATGGACGAACGGACACATAGACAGATGCATGGATGGACGCACGAACGGACGCAGGGGCGGCTGCATGGACGAACGCAGGGACGGACGCACGAACATACGCACGCACGGACACGCTGATGGACGCATGGACGGTCACACTGACGGACGCATGGACGGACGGAAGCAAGAACGAACGGACGGACGAATTCTTCGCCCCACTCTCCATCATTCACTCCGTGGATATGCTGCCATTTTTTTTCGGCATAGAGCGATGCTTCTCCCTGTTTCCTTCATCCATGACGAAAATCATAACCTTCATCCGCGTGCTTAGCAGGGCAACACTTTCCAGTGAAATCGCGGTACAGACGTCAACGGTGATCGGGCGTTCGTATCTCCGCAATAATAAAATGTGCCAATGTAAAATTACAGGAAGCCTGTATAGAATAACAGCTGGCCGCGTCAGAAATAGCTGAGAACCGGCAAGTTCACTAATAAAAAACGTCGAGTATTAGAAAAAAGCGCCTACAAACAAGTATGCAGCCAGTGCAACTTTGAGGGCTTCATTTCTGTAGACTTGCCGATATCACCGACAACTATGACTGGCGAGAACCTTACCTGCTGAATGTGTCTCTTTGCCGTTGGGCGTCAGAACGACAGCCCATGGCTTGGGTGATAGCTTACGAGACGGCTTTAAGCTCTCCCATAGTAGAGTACCCTGTGCTCTAAATCGTTACCCCCTTTTTCTAAACCCCCCTTCTCGCGTGGTGGACAGTTCCACGTCCGTTATAGGAACGCTGCTTCCAAACGCAGTCACATGGACGGCTTTCAGCTCTCCCATAGTAGAGTACCGAGTACTCTGAATCGTTAACCACTTTTTCTAAGCACACCCCTCCATCACATGGCTGTTAAGCCAATTTCTGGCGACAGTAGATGCAGCACATTGCAGTCGGGAGCGACGCCTGTCGGTAACTCTGATGACATTAAACAATGCGCGCGTTTACATGATGACGTCTTATCTCTCATTCAAGCTTACTGACAGCTTAATATGATGAGCAACACGTGGTCGAAATTTGAATCGAGAAATGTGCGAAAGATTATTAATATCAATAAATTGAATGCAGTAACCGAATTTCCACCCAGAAAGTACCACAACTTCCGGCTTTTTCACGGCACAAAAGAGCCCCTATTATAATCTCTTATACGAAGGTGGTGCCCAGTTTAGAACTATTTCGACGCTCTTCTTATATATTTCACAAAAATTGTCAGAAAATGGTGCGGTACTGTTTGTGAATGAGTGAAAATGGTAACGACTCCGTACGAAACGCTTTCAGATAAGCGTAGTGAGCATGATCTAGTTTTGTTATAATACATGCTTGCCAATACCACGCAAGTAAACCATCATGCTTAACCGCGATTCGAGAAGGGCTTCGCATTAAAAAAAAATGGCATACTCCCACGGAGGCAATACAGCGTGAAAGTGGATTACAAAAAAAGTCAAGTGTGCTGGCGTAATGCGCATAGGTGAGATGCTTACTGTTACATAGAGGAGCTCTAAAAAAGAAAAAAAGACTATCAGAACATTATTCGTCGACGCAGGATAACCGCTAGTATTCGATGAGAAAAGTTACTCTTCTTTCCAGTTACTCTTTTTTCCACGACTTGTCTTCGAGCATTGATAACCAAAAACAAGTAGACCTCATCGTACTAGACTTTTCAAAAGCTTTCGATCGTGTCTCACACAAAAAATTAATTAAGAAACTTCAGTCAGCTATAGGAAATTGCTCGATTGTTCGCTGGATTAAAAATTACCTATCTGATAGGACACACTACGTCGAGATAAATAATGAAACTTCCTCTTAGCAGCAGTAACTTCCGGAGTACCTCAAGGCAGCGTCCTAGCACCTTTGCTGTTTCTTATATTTATTAATGACTTACCGCTGAATATTCCTGTTACCGTAAAGCTTTTCGCCGACGATTGCATACTGTACAATGAAATTAACTCCCACGAAGATCATATAGCGCTAAACAATGCCCTAGAAACCGTGTCAAAATGGTGCGATGATTGGCAAATGACAATTAACGCCAAAAAATCCGCTCTTCTGACAATAACTAGAAAAAAAAAACAGGTCTACTTTCCCCTACATCATTAATAACATTCCCCTGCTACGAGTTTACGAACATAAATACCTCGGCCTAACAATAACCCAGGATCTCAGGTGGGACTCCCACATATTCATAGTAACCTCAGCTGCGTTACGGCGCTTGATGTTCTTTAGACGACGCTTTCGATTAGCTCCTGCAGAAACAAAACTAATTGCCTACAAAACGTTCGTCAGACCTGTGTTAGAATACGCCAATATTGTCTGGTTCCCATTTTCTGTCACCAAAACTAACAAGTTAGAAGGAATTCAGAGGAAAGCAATTAGGTTTATATACAATAAATATCAATTTTCTGACTCACCCACTGAACTTATTAAAAAAGCTGGAATCCTAACTCTTCAAAACCGAGCCAAATTAGCACAACTACGGTTCATGTACCAACTGATACATGGAGAGATAAAGATTAATACATCCAAATACATCTCTATTGCACAAACAAGACTGACACGTCACACACATTCTGAAATGCTTGACGAGTGCTCATTTCACACAGATTCATTTAAATATTTATTCTTCCCATTGGCAATAAGGGAATGGAACCGGCTGAGACCTTCTATACTTCACTGTACTTCACTGGATAATTTTACCGCGGCAGTAAAAGAGCATTTACAAGGCGACAACGAATAACCCGTCTACATTGCAGACTCTCTGAATTACTCGTGTTCTGTACGAATTTTGTGTTTTTGTTAAATCAATAAAGAAGGTAGTTGTTGTCAGGTTGTCATAGGTACGAGTATGAACATTGATTGTTGTTTTATTCTATATACTGCGGGACTTCTTTGTCATGCTCGTCACACTAGGTACGATGCAAATTATGTTACGTCTTTACTGTTCATTCCTTTTTCAAACAATTACCCTGTGCTAAAAAGTGCCTAGCCCTTAACATGTATTCCCCTCGTGTATGTATGTGTTATAACTTGAAATCCCAAATGATTTGTTTTTTTTTCTTTCTTTTTATTGTTCACATTCTATGAAATGCCCTTCCTGCTAAAATCCCAATTGGGATTAGCAGTATCTGTAAATAAATAAATAAATAAATTGTATATAGAATCGTTAAAAAGAAACGGCATTGCCATGAATGGAAATTGTACTGCACCGCATCGAAGGAAAAAAAATGCAAAGGCATCGGCAAATGGCTTAAGAGAACATTTGCGAGGCTGTTCGAACGCTCAAAGCTTATCACACCGGGAAATCAACGTCTTCAGCGAAATCTCCAACTGCCAGCGAAGTCTTGATGCCTTGTGCCTTCGTAAAACGTTGAGGTCGTGGTAGAGACTGAACATAGATAAGAAAAAAACCAGGGTACAGTTGGTTAAATACAGTATTACGGACTCATTGATAAGAGATATTTGGACCAGTAGTAAATAGAGTGTCACCAGGTTTATCGGGGTCAAGAAAACACTTCGTGATAACGGGATTAGTTACGTCAAATAGTTGGGTTTATAGCGAGGTCATGTCGAATCAGTTTGATTCCGCGTTTGATATTAAATTGACGACGACCAAAAACACTGACGTTTAATAGCTGTATGACGAAAGATGGAGCAAGTCGGCGACACGCTTAACGCTAAGCGATACAGATTCAGTCGTCAGAAAAATAGTCAAAATGGTGAGAAAGCTTTTTTTTTCTCTCGAGAAAGCGTGACATTCGCGACATGTCGAAGGAGGACTAAACAACCTCTGAAGGTACAAAGGATTATAGCGTTATTCTCCAGGGCTGTTTCCCGTAGTTTGTGACGTCAGGAGCTCGTTCACGTAACCTATTGAGGAAGTAATGCTCATCGTATACGCCACAGTCGAGAGCTTATTTGTGCGTTGTTTCCTACACTCCGAAGTAGCGTAGAGTAAAAAAAAAACTACAACGTATAGTAACGTAGAGTAATATATATATATATATATATATATATATATATATATATATATATATATATATATATATATATATATATATATATATATATATATATATATGAACGCATACTCCACTTGGCAACGCGGGAAAACGGTCGTTTTGCTTTGTACCTCATGGATATCGTGAACGATCTTCTGATTTCGCTTTGTCGGTGTTAGCACCACTGCACGAGCTCAGGTAACAGTGTGAAGCCGAGAGATAGAGAGAGAGAGAGAGAGATAGAGAGGAAAGGCAGAGAGGTTAACAAAGCTTGGCTCGGTTGGCTACCCTAAATGTGCGAAATCCTAATTGGCCGGACACTCAGTACTGATATTTATCCCGTATTCTCTGAAGAAATCAGGGTCGAGAAGAAAATTGCACCTATAGGAAGGGTAGAAAGGGCGAGAAAGACACCATTATTCTTTATTTAACTCAGAGTGGTTGAGGGGCCCTTAATGGGTGCTGCTATTTGAATATCTATGCATAATGAAAGATCTAAGCGTAACTTTGATTGATATGTGGAGTGAAACGTCCCAAAACCACCATATGATTATGTCAGAGGCGGTGGTGGAGGGCTCTGCAAAGTTTGACCACATGAGGTTCTTCAATGTGCACCCAAATATGAGCACCCTTGCCTACAGCATTCTCGCCCCCATCGAAAATGCAGCCGCCACAGCCGGAATTCGATCGCGTGGCCTGCGGGTCAGCAGCCAAGTACCTTAGCCCCTGGACCACTGCGGCGGGGTAAGCTTGACATTGCTGGCTATCTTGCTTTAAAGAGACTTTTCTACTTTGATCGTTAGAGAAACGAGACACTGTTGAAAAGCGATTCGAGACGCCCAATTGGTCTTCAATCGCCCAAAACGCAAGAGTGATGGCCTCCTAACCATAAGTTTTGGAAGCGTGGCTTCTCAGGACGAGGTGCCCCGCCGCAGTGGTCTAGTGGCTAAGGTACTCGGCTGCTGACCCGCAGGTCGCGGGTTCAAATCCCGGCTGCGGCGGCTGCATTTCCGATGGAGGCGGAAATGTCGTAGGCCCGTGTGCTCAGATTTGGGTGCACGTTAAAGAACCCCAGGTGGTCAAAATTTCCGGAGCCCTCCACTACGGCGTCTCTCATAATCATATGGTGGTTTTGGGACGTTAAACCCCACAAATCAAATCTCAGGACGAGGTGCACTTCCTGAATAAATAGGTAATAGATTACTTACTGCTAATGTGCATTTCTGACAAGTAGGTGCAAAGCAAAAAGACTTTTAGGTGCACTTCTCGTTACGTAATACATTCTTTGTGATGTTTCGATTTCAAACAAAATGCACAAAAGCCAGAGAGAGATATTTTCTTGGGCGCGTCTTAGTGTTTTTATAGTTAAAAAACACCACCCAAGCACTCCTGGTTAACTTGAGAAGCCTAAACTTTCAACCCCGGCGTATCAACGGTGAATCGCAACTTTTCACCAAAGCTTCACCTATTTACTAGTTGCTTCTATGCAGAAATATTTCTTGCTATTTGCTGACTGTTTCTTTCGGTAATAGTTAGGTGGGTGGCGTCAGTGAGCGGTGACGATGAGTGGCGATGGTGAGCGGGTATTGTGAGTTGTGGCGCCTGCTCAACTTCGGTGTAGCATACGAGTTAGTCGTTCTCGCCCACATAACCACGTCGAGGTTGACAGCAGATGAGCCACCAGTCACCGATGTCTACACTTGGCCGTGCTCCTGTACAGCACGCTGTGCAAAAAAATTTTAGAAAGCTCACAGAGGTTGCAGCGTTAAAAAGCATTCTCGTTCATCATTCTGCCCCCCTTTTTGCAGTGAACAATGTGTGTTTTAGCGGCACAAACTGCTTCACTCGAAAGATTAAATCCAAAATCTTGCAAAAAGAATTTAAAACTCTTTCAAACCAGTAATTGAAGTCATATCTCATGGGATACTATTAAATAAATTTCAACACAAATACATAGTCGTGTCCAACCAATACGCCCGTGAGTGTGAGCATAGCATTTAAAGAAAACAACCTAGCTGCTTTCTCACACATTTCACCCCATTTCAAAAACTCGTAGGACAATCGAGCCTCGCCTTCAAAAGAAAAACTTAATAGCGTAATGAGGCCCCACACAGGCTTCAGGCTCTCAATTGCTAGCCTGCCTTTTTTTCTGGGCGCAAGCCTCAGCCGTGCCTTAAAGAAACGAGCATTCTTGCATGCACTTAGCATTGCCCGTTTCAAATCATCCTATTACGCCTACTGCACAGTTAGTGGCACAGTGCTCCATACGCCATATTTATTCTTTTTTTGTGAATTGACGAAGGGCTCACAACCATAGAGATTTCTAAAATTAACTAGAAAGCACTCTGGCACTGCGATCGTCAGCGAACATGGCAATGATGGGTAGTGCTCGGATTTGCCTAGTCTTCATATTGAAGGGCGCTGAATTGCACTGGTGGCTTTGTTTATTTGTTTGTTTCGGTTGTGTTTCGAAGGAAATAACGAACCCTTTTAAATTTTGTAACCCAATTGTATATGGTAAGCTTAACAAAATAATGTGGTGAAGAAAAACCTCTGAACGTTTACTGATTTTTTGTTTTCTGAGAAAACATCTCCCAGCCACACGAGCACACACAAGGAGGCAGAATTAAACAAAAATTTGACAAACCCCTGTACTACCTATCATTTCCATGCTCGCTAAAGCTCCGTGCGTTGCAGCTCTCATTGACACTAGGATCATAGTTTCCTCTAGTGTATATTTAGGAAACTCTATGTTCGCAACGCGTTCCTGAGGAAACACGCAAACCTACGCTGTTGCTCACTTTGTTGGGGATTTTTCTGCTGATGAATAAGTATGCCTAAGCACTTCGTAGTGATTGGGCCTTTAAAACACCCACTTGTTGGACACCAACTTGTTGCGCAATAAACATGTTATGATACCTAGCACGATTCTACGCTTCTGTTGCGCAATATTATATGCGTGACGAAGACTACCTCGCTACATGTGAATTATACAGTCTTTAATAGCTTTGAAAGGAATTGCAAGCTATGGCATCGCTGTATGGCACGACATCTGCTTGCCACTCAAAACGCTGGAGCTCGAAATTCACTGGAATCTGATATTTTTATTGTTTATTTTATTTGCTACATTTCTAATTTTTTCGTCATTGACAACACTGATTTCGCGCTCACAGCCAAAGCTACTGAGGTCGACAGCGGAATCTCGGTGAATTGAGTTCTCAACTCTATTGCGTGAAAACAATTGGATGTAAGCAACCAATACTCTTCTTCTTTGTTGATAAATGTACAATCGAAATATTTTCGCCCTTTGTGATTCAGTCAGCTCGAACTATAATTAAAGCTAACAAAAACCTGAATGAAACATTTTTCAGTCGTTTACACAGTCATATACTATATTGACACTTCTTTCAAAGCGAGTTTCTTTATTACGGAGCAAGGAAGTACTAGCTCGATCAGGCTTCCCCAAATGAAACGACATGTCACAGCTCGAGCTTCGCGGATTAACGCGTATCCTCAATAAATTGCGCGTTTGTGTAGGTAGCGTTTTCCTCGTCGATATCGTTTCACGCGGGCTCTTCTTTCCTATATAATATATGCGGTTTTGTGCAATATATACGGATATTGTATTCATGTATAATTGTGTGCAGTATATGCAGTTGTATTGCCCCCTCAAATATTACTTTGTCTGGGTCCAGCAAAGCTGTTCGAGGAGCGGCACGTTCAAGTACGTTTCGTCATCAAACAAGGGACATGTCCAGTTTTCCAGTTTTCGTTTACTATTTCCTCCATATTTTGTTCATGCTCTCTCTGTGCTTTTATGAACAACTTTAATATGTTTCAAAAGAAAGAATCACTCGATAAAAAATCAGATCCGCCCACACACTATGTGGGAGAACTCGGGCAGAAAGACTACACTAGGATGGGCAATATTGTTTCCTTGTGCCATTCTTTCATTCTGATCAGTTCTTTTATTAGCTACAAAGCTGAGCGTTTTTTATCCTCGCTACCAGAATTTCAGATCCTTTTGAGCTCAAGAGAATCATACAAATGAGTTTTTAGCTTGAATGGAAATAAAAAAACGCCCTTTGTAGGAGAAGACAATTCACAATACTGAAGATACTGTGACAAAGACAGTACGGGCCCTCTCGTTTTCAGTACTTTGTCTTCAGTCATGCCATCCTTGTTGCCGTTACTTTTTGTATTGCTATTCATGAACATGAAAGGATGTCATTGCTGTTTCCAGCAAAAGGACAAAAGAAGTGTCGCGACGATACCATCTGAAATAACTGTGTGTTTCCCGTGACGGCAACCCCGCGGTGACCATTCTAGACCCTCTCGCGAAATTAGTGGCTTAATCCGCGTGATACAATTGAAGCCATCTTGCATGGCCCACTCGTGAGCCGGTAATTACTAAGCACCACAGGAGTAACAAAAGGAAGAGAATTCAGCCAGTCTCCCAGTGAAAAACAACCCCACTTTTTCATCGGTCTAGGTATTCTAGCTATCGCGCAAAATGTCAAAGTGCTAAAGGCAGAGTAGCACTCCTTAACAGAGAAAAAAAAAAAGCATTCAGCTTCTCGAATATTCGTTAGGCTGAGTAACTTGCATTGCAAAACTATGTCATTAAGGTCTCCGTAATCTATTGAGAGATATCTCTCTAAGCAATCATTACTGTACGTTGTATCTTGCTGTTAAAAATAAACTGAACCTACTCGCCCGCTATCTACGTTTTCATTTAGGTTCACGAGTCCTTCTAGTCAAGCAATTGAACAAATGAAGAATGCGAAGAAATTGTTTTCTATCTTTTTGCTTGCTTTTGTCAACTGCGAAGAAGCTGAACAATACTTTCTTTGTACAGATGGATACACAGCGCCATGATGAAAGACACTTCTTTCGACACCAATAACAGACTACAGTACTGTTAGCAACTTGGCATTCAACCTGTAGCAACAAGTTCACCTAGTTTCACAGTGATTATGGTGCTAGGCAGATGATCACAAGGTCACGGGTGTGATTCATGACAGAGAGGTTGTATTTCTAGGCTACCGAAAAGCGACTGCCTTGTCCTAATTTGTTTTGTCAATACAGCGGAAAAGCTGCCTTGTCCCCACGAGACATTGAACACCACAAATAACTTCGCGAAAGCTTCTACTTTGATAGACAAATAGTACTTACACATAAATCACACGCGTCTGACGACTGCAACAAGCTTCCCTCTGAAATTATTTCTATTTAAAATATTGGCTTGTTTTCTTCCAGCATGCTTGATGGTGCCTGAACTGAATATTGTTTATAGTAGATATATGTTCTACTCTGTTGTGTGTTCCATTGCAAACCTCGGTTTGCATGGGCTTGTGTTACCTAATACTGTAGATTCATAAGTATTACAATCTGTAATATTTGATGCTATTTTGTTTTATTTCGTTTTTGATTTGTAATTTTTGTGATTTGTAAAATGTGGGACTGCTCTGTTTTTCTTTGTTGACAATTTGTTAGTTTATTAATCCCACTCTCATTTGTAAATATCTGTCCGATTGAGGATAAAATAAACACAATGTAGTCATGTTTGTCCTGTTAACCTTTACACAACGTTTGTAGAAAGCATTGCATTAGGATAATAATTTATCAATTCCCATTGTTACCATATACTGCTACACTTATCTCTTCACTTTATTCTATATATATCTTTGAGTGTATGTATCAGATTGTATTACCGCGATTGTAGTCAAATTTTAAATGCGAAGCATCTCTTATCGAACTCTGGCGACTTTTAGCGTGTCTATCTATCTATCTATCTATCTATCTATCTATCTATCTATCTATCTATCTATCTATCTATCTATCTATCTATCTATCTATCTATCTATCTATCTATCTATCTATCTATCTATCTATCTATCTATCTATCTATCTATCTATCCGCTTATATTTGGGTGCTCTCATGGTCACCCCTTAACTTGCCGTGTACCAAAATTGGGTAAAATGGTGTGTAGATTATGACGCGCTAGTCAAGACATGAATAACGTCACAATCCCGTTACGTGCGTCGTCAAGCACTTGCCGCCAGACAGTGGTACATACGCGCGGGTGGATATGTGCCACTGGTATGTGGGTCTGTGCCACAAGTGATTGACACTTAGTATCTACCCAGAAACAACGAGAATACATATGCGCAATTCTAACGCGCGAGCGTTAAGAAATACGCGACATCCGCGTCGACCCGATGAATGCAATGAATAAATGTCAGAGTATCAGCTGGAATCGAACTCAACCATTCTGCGTGGCAATTAAACAATTTACCACATAGGTACGTGAAGTCTCGGAACTACTTTTCAAATGAACGCTTATCTTCGTGAAACGTCTATAGTGGTTGCAGTGCTGCTTACCCCATTTTATAAATATTACATACGTACTCCTTTGATACAGCCGTACCACCGGATTAACGTCAATTGTGGTTAGGTGCCATGCGCTGAAATTCATTTATCTAGCAGTGTCCAGGGTGAGCATCTTGGGTAGCATCAGCGCTTCATATCAGTTACTGGTGTTGCTAATACGCATGTTCCAGAGGACATCGTTGCGCTACTGCAAACAACTGGTTGTATAAACATCTGCAACTCTTCAACATACCTTGGTTCGTGCAACATTCGTACATATAGTTAGCGTCATTTTATTACTTGCTCAATTAAAAATTGCAACACAGTTACTTTCCTCCGTACGCTTCGCATAACGTTGATTCCCTGGTACATAGGCTCTGCCAATTTTTTTGTGTTGCTTTGAATGCAATCTATTGAACACTTCAATTTCATTTGCCTTTAGGCTTCCTAGTACGTGTACTTTGCCAGTTGCGCTATAAATTGCCAAGCAACTGCCCGTTAGGACGAAAAATTGCCAGGCCTGCCCGGAAAGAGCGGTACATTCGCAGCGAAAGCTGAAATAGGCTGACTTTCAGAGCATTTTGCAAACATTCTTTGAATAACTGATAAAAGCAAACTTGCAGGGTCCCCACTACCCCACAAATTTTCATACTTTTTGTGTTATAGGAAGACATTCACTGTGCCATCCCTCGTCATTCTTCGTAGCAGCGTTGTACTTCCACACTGGCAAGGATTATTTGACAATATTTTATGCTGTGGTTGAGGACGATGAACAATTGAGACTCAAGATTTCTAAAGGGTTAGAGCATTCTAGGTAACGCAATGTACATTGTGCAACGCCCGGTTGTTTCTTTGCTGTTTTTAAAACGCTTTATTACTCATATTAACGTGGTTGCTTTCCCGATATGACGCCTCCCTGAGGATAACTTGCAACAGAGCTTCAAGCACCACCATGTGCTGTACAAATACCCTTTTAGACACAGTGTTGAGTGGAGTTTGTTTTGTAATGCCCAATGTATTGTCGAAAATATTGTACACCATGTGTGTACGCAAACCGCATTAGTATTAAGTATCATGCCAGAAAAAAAAAATAAACAGCGTGGTTTAGTGGTACAGTGCTGGGCTGGCACGCAGGGCACCCGGGTTGAAATCTCATTCTGTTCTTAGTGTCCTACTTTTTAAGTTGTTTTTCCTATTTCGTTCGATAGTTTTAGTAGCTACGAACACCGACGGCAGCGCCAGTGGTGGTGGCGGACAACAACGGTGCACGTGGCCCCCTTTTTTTCTATTAAAATAGAAAATAAACAAAGGAGGTTTTGTCACCATTACTTGGTGACGGCTACTCTTTTCCACTTGATCGTTACAAATAAAAAAACAAAAAAAACTAAATAGCATATATACAAATATACAGTCCTACATAGGTGAGAGCAAAAGCTCTTCTATGGGCAGAACAAACACGTAGTCACCACGCTCACTTTTGACTTTTTTCCGCTCAGTAGTCGTCACAAATATTAGTTTCTTTGAAGACGTGTTGCAGCCCCTCCATTGCTTTTCCATTTGTTTTAGATGGCCATGGGCCTAATATATTATCCAACACAGACGGCCGCTCGGTATCTAGCGTATGGAGTTCCTGTTCGAAACACGACGCACACCGAAGGCGACTCGGACAGTCGAGCAATAGGTGATAGATATGCTCGTTGTCGTGGCCGCATGAACATGAACGCGACTCTTGATGTTATCTCACAACAGCTTTCACCCTAAAAGAAGAGGTGAATCCACTGCTGCGGAAAAAGAGCCAAACCATTCGAGTGTAAACTTAGAATAATTATGCTCGGACATCAATAGGTGTGACAGAGCTTAAGGAGATATTAAGCTTTGACGAGTATAAATAAAAGAGACTTCCAGAATGAAAGCCGTGAATTCATTCTGCACAGAACGCCTTGACTTCACCGTTTATTTCATTTCCAAATGTTGATAAGCCAACCGGCTGCGTTGCCATTCCACGAGGTAGAAACAAAGAAGCCTTGAGAGAATAATTTTATCTGTCTTTCCTTGCTGTTGCTGTCTATTATCTCCTCCGAGGCAATAAAAACCGTAACCCGGTATCACGTCGTAGTAACGTCTGGCCGGAACGAATTGCTGCAATTATTACCAGCGGCGCACCCACAGTCGTATCAATGTGTACGCCTTCTAAAGGTCAAGGTTTCAACCCTCGGAGAGACAGAGCTTTTTTATTGGTTTACATTTACTAGAGACCTTTTGTTATTCTCTTGGTGTGTATAGGCTTGTAATTTCGTTTTTTGTTAGGAAGAAACCAGACAGTAGTGATAAAAGCAATATTAGCAGTAGTAGTAGTAGGTTTACTATTAGTAGTAGTAATTTTATTTTTTGAAATGCAACAAAAGGAATACAGAAGCAAAGGGTGTTTCATACGTCTGACGAAGGCCTCTACAGCTGTAGTTCGTCACAGATACACATCATTTTGCAGATACAACAAGCGACAAAATTAACATGTCATCTACCACATGTGCGCTAACAAAAGAAATGCAGTAATAAAAAGCAAGCAACACATACTATACTTCACCTAATACCGATATTCGAGTCTTACACACACAAAAAAGAGAAAAAGGAGAAAAATATACAGGAACCGAACTGGATGCATCGTATACCACAATGAAAAAAAACATACTTTCCGAATACTAGTGAATATCTCATGGCCTAATTCTTCCAAATCTTTTTACAGAGTATAGCTTAGTGATGATAAGTTAATTTTTATCAAAAGTTATTTAACTTCTCAAACTCCTATCACCAATGAAGAGGTCATATTTAAAGCACACAAGAAGGACAAGAATGATATTAACTTCATCTTGTCACTTAAGGGCTGGAAAAAGTGTTCTTTGAACCTGCAATATGTAGAAATATATTTTTCGGTCCTTCTCTCATAGATGGACGCTTACAAAAGCAAGTAAATGTATGCGCGGACAGCAAGTCGTGCTATGTTGGGTGCCGTGGATGACTTCATCTAGGCAAATGAAGGCACTGCCTACCCATATTTATGAGTAGACGGTAAGACTGGACCACACAAAAATGCAATAACCATTGGAAATTGAAATCGACATCAGAGAAAAAAATCCCAACGTCTTCCTTCCGAATAATCTCCAGTGACATTCAGCAAGGAACCGCTGCTCGGTACTAATTACACACTGTGCTGGGCACGAACAGTTTGGAGAAACATTCATTTCTACCAAAGTTTATTAGTGCACCCTACTCATTACGGTTTGGCTGTGAAGCAGAATGAATGAAACGAAGAGGTGTTTTCTTTCTTTTTTGCTGTCGTTGGTGTGTAGTGGCCAATATCACAGTCTCTATTCATAGAACACAGGGGCAAGAAAATATACGGTACGGCTGGTGAATATAAATGGAGGTGGGGTAAAACTTAGTAGCGCTTGGGGACCAGAATTTTTCTTGATCGTTCACGGCCACTCCTCGCTTGCTTGCGTCTATCTGTGCCTTCCGTATTCGTTTGAGTCGCGCTGAATTTCTCCGAGAAACAGCCATTCTGCCGTAAGCGAAGGATTGTAAGGACCTTAAGAACTAGTACGCTTGGGGATAGTTACAAAGGTTCACCCGAGAGGCATAAGAGAAAACCAGCATGGGCATGAATAGAGAGAGACATAAAGAAGGAATGAAAGACGTGTGATCTCTATTCATAAAATGCAGGGGCCAGAAAACATATAGAACGGCTGGTGAATATAAATAGAAGTGGGGAGGAAATTAGTGGGTCGTAGAAACCAGAATTTTCATTGTTTGTTGGCGGCCCCCATTTGTTGCCTGAAATCGAAATAAACGGTGAAAACAAATCACCGATACAGTGTTCGGCTTGTCGTTGAGCCCTACATGAGTTTGAGCTCGCGTTTCTTTATTCACCAGATACACTGACAAAAGACGTAGATCGGACGTGGAAAAAAGTTTCAAATAGCCAAATAGACTACTGTCATAATAATAATTGATGGGATTTTAACGTTACGCAATCGCGATATGATTATGAGAAGCACCGTATATATAGTGGAGAGCTGCGGAAAGTTTGACCACCTAGGGCTTTTTATCGTGCCCCTAAATCCAAGCTCACCCTATTCAAGCCTTTTCATCTCCATCGGTAGTACAGCCGTCGCGGCCGGGATTCAATCACACAACCTGCGGGTCAGCAGCTGAGCGCCTTAGCCGCTGGCTTTAAGCACATCCTGCTTTCACATCTTTTCTCATGCAAAGTTTAAATGAACGTGTAACAATATCAAGTGCTGTATAAGTCGAATGGCCGTATATTTTATAAGCTTTTGCGCTTGTTTTCTTTAAAGCTGAGTAAACATAGCTATGACTCCCATGAATAGACGTTGTTAAATCCTTAGCACGTTTCGAGCAGCTGGTTAAATACAAATGAAGAGGTTACCGTCAGACACTTACTCCTAATATTGCGTGCAATACACTGTTCGTAACAACTTTGTAGTAACACTGCAGACCAACAACGTAGGTGAAAAATATTAAAAGGTGGCGTTCGCACTACTCTGTAGAACGAAAAGCTTGCTGTAACCAGAACCATCACTCGAGAAGCAAGGGAAAAAGGAATGACTCTTAAGCCGCTTAATACTTCACCGTATTTTACACTGCCGGTATGTTTTAGCACTGTTTGCAAATTGTTAAATGTTAGGCAACGCTATCTTCAACTTGTCTTCTTGTTTGTACGTTTTAATGAACTGCATCTCACTCTGAAACCTCAAGGTAATAATGAACAAAATTATAATTAACGAAAACACCACGAAGTTGTACATAGCATGACAAAGCGTATTAGCCTCCAAGGCCTTCTAAAAGATACTTGACAAGAACTTACGCAAAACGTCAGCAAAATAACGTATTGCACTCGTTGGTTTTTCGTATATTCAACTACGTTAAAGTTACAGAGAAAGCGGAGTTAGATAAAGCGCATGACGCGAAGAAGACACAAAAAGCGCTTGTGTATTCTTTGCAACCTGCGTCCTCCACCGACTCTGCGTAGCCTGTGACATTCGCTGTCCTCTTCGAGGACTGCCTAAACGTCCGGTATCACTGCTTATTTCCTCTTCTTTCCTTAATTCCTTTCTGGGTTCCTTGAGGTAAGCTCCATTCAGCAATTACGCTCATCCAATACAGTGCTTGTGAAACACGTTCACTTATGTTCTGTTGCCAAAAAAAAAATAGCCTGCTACCCACCTCGCCTCCATTTTCTTAGAGAGATTACAGTGACCTATGTTTACTTCCGGTAGGGGGATATCTAGCTCCCGTGAAGGAGCTCGGTGTTTAGACGCCGGAGAGCACAGTAGATACACGGAAGCATCCTAATAGGCTTATCCAAACCTTTGTGCATGCACTTCCGGGTGGTACGCGGAACAACATGCATGTTCAATAAAGAGGCTTCAGTGCTTATTCACGGGCGTGTTGTCTGTTTGCGTCGGTACGTGTCTGCGCAGGCAGGCCTGTTGAATATATTATCTTTCAGGTTTAGTGGGCACAGTGTTCGCGTATGAGTGGTGTGCTCTTGAGAATTCCTAAAGGTTCGCTTATTCGCGTTCTACCCTACTTTTCTCTCGCTTGGAATCTGTAGCCAACCTTCGCGCATTGTGAAAGCACCCCCTGACGTATCTGGACATCAAGACATACTGAATTCAAAAAGGCTTTTCTATTACAATCTCCCATGAAAGTCGTTCCTATCTGGCAGTGTCTGCATTATCATTATTACATAATTATTATTATAACCATGAAAGTAATATAATAATAATAATTATAATAATAATAATAATAATAATAATAATAATAGGAAGAAGAAGAAGAAGAAGAAGAAGAAGAAAAAGAGGAAGAAGAAGAAGAAGAAGAAGAAGAAGAAGAAGAAGAAGAAGAAGAAGAAGAAGAAGAAGAAGAAGAAGAAGAAGAAGAAGAAGAAGAAGAAGAAGAAGAAGAAGAAGAAGAATGGGATTCGTGTGCACAAATTAGAACACATGTAGATACGATGGGCACGAAGCATTCTGAAAATAGCCGCCTGCAAGAACACAATGGCTACTCAATTTATAAGGGTGTACATAACCGAAAGGTAAATAGAAGAAAAAAAAAAGTACAAGGAGAGGAAACCACATAACACAGACGTGGACAAAATATGTATCAAAACGAAAGATGGTCTATAAACGGGAGGCCAAGTTATAATTTTCGCGGAGGATAGCACGGCTCGATGACTTGTCTATGAAACACTTATTTCTAGCTTTATGTAAAAGATTCTTCGTCAGCCTATAACTGAGCGTTTAAAAAACGCATGAAGATGAGCGCAACATACATACCAAAATACATATTTCGACAGAGTGTATCGTGATAACTGCAAACGCAATCGTAAGACATGCTCTTTTTAGCCAAAGAACTTTTCAAATTAGGCTTCTTACTGAGCTAAAACTGTTCAGCGCAGTTCATGATAAAAAAAATTGCCCGCAGCTTCCCTCGGGGGAACACTGAGGAGGATGCGGACCATATAATTGGTTAACGGGGTGTTAAAGTGCGACTTACTTGGGTCGATGGCTAAATTGGTTAACGTGGTTGTGAAATGGGGTGTTAAATTGCGACTTACTTGGGTCGATGGCTAAATTGGTTAACGTGGTTGTAGGAGGGGGTGTTAAATGAGTGAACACGTACACACGTATGCGAAAGGGCGGCGCTGGTCGAAGGGACGTCGATCATTGTGTTTGTGGATTCGTTGGAATTCATTTCACCGCGACCTTGGACGTCGACGCGCCGTACAAACCAACCGACGAGCGGCAACTGAGCGAGCGAGCGCCGACCTTGAGTATATATACAGCACGACGGCGCATGCACTGTCAGCTGTTGAATGTTCTCGAAGCGCGACGCCACATGCGCGTCCACTGGAGAATCAGGAGAATTGTAGATGTCGAACGCGGTGTGTAGAGGAGTAAGGGTGCACAGATGGTGGAGGAGTGAAGCGCGCGCGGTGTGTAGAGGAGGAAGGGATGCACAGATGGTGGAAGAGTGGGCGACGGCGCGACGGCGCATGCGCGCGCGTCAGCTGTCGAATGTTCGAGAAGCGGTGTGGACGGCGCGGACGACGCGGACGGCGCACTACAAGGCGCGAGTATAAGATGCTCCGCATCTAAAACACGACCAAAGTTGCGGCAGAATATTTGGGTTGAAGGTTCCTTTCAAAACGACTGACTGATGCATTCCGATGCGCTTACATTCTCATTCAGCTCCCGTCACACGAAATGGTGGATGAAATGATAATATGATGCTAGCAACACCATTTACTCAAAAAAAAAAGAAACATCAAGGCAATTTATATTCCTACTGCTGAAGCTCGTAATTGCGTGCTCTGTCCTATGTAAAGAAACTATGGAAGCAAGCCTTGGCAAGCAAGCATCCTGGCCAACTATCAGAATTTGGTGGCTTAGTGTGTGAAGTTTTCTAGAACCCATCACCAGAAAACCAGGGCAGAAAAAAAGACATAGAAGAAAACTAGGCAAAAACAGTGCTGTTTTTGCTGAATCCGTTATATTAGGGTATATGTCTTTTTTTTTCTGCGCTGTTTATTGCGATTACGCCATGACAACTAACCCAACTAACGACAACGACGTTATTTATAGCACTGCGTATTCCATTTTAAGCCTTACAAATGCGAAGGCACCACCAGACATTGCAAAATGCAATTTCACATACGCCTACGCTCACCAAACCTTACAAGACATACGTCAAATATAAAACATCGCCATCAGAGCCACATCAAAGCCGTTCGCTCTGTAATGGCATTCGAGCTCCGCCAGAGTATGCTTCTCTGTTAGACGCAACGATGTAGTGGCGTAGTGGGACGATGCTGCCCGAAGGTGTATTATACAACGTGGGTGTATACGTGCTCGTTCGGTTAACAGTGTCGCCAACGAAATGACTCTGTTACTATTACTGGAAACAGAGTCGTTCGGAGAATATCCGCTACGGAAGTTTAAATATGTCTCGTATTGTAGGATTGAAGAGTAGTTTTTAAAGAAATACTTATTCGTGGGGGCCGGAAAAAATAAACAAAGATCAAAGGAGAGAAGAGAAGAGGCAGAAAGATTAACAGTAATAGAAAGTACTGGTTTGTTATTCTAGCAGAATCTCAATGCGGCACAACTGGAATCTGTTATATCACCAATTCTAAATATATTGAAGATTATGTAACGCCCTCTATACCCTCTCTTTGAAGCCAAAGTACGTAACTACATCAATATTACATTGGCCGACTTCAATCGCGACAACTTTTTAACTTGGAAATTCAAGACTGCCTTCGCCTCAAAAGACTTGTCCGCGATGTTGGCCGGCACATTCACAAGGGAAGGACTGGAAGCATGGCGGCGAAATTCTACTCCCCCTTAAATCTTCCGCTTGCGGTCATGGCTGACATCTATTGCGCCAGGTCCTTTTAAACTAAAGAGAAAGAAACATATCGCGTTGTAAGCGTTCAGTTTCCTGTATTATTAAGAGGTACGCTGCTGTGAAAAATAAAAGATGAATTTTGAGCATGTGGCTTTCTTGAGAATGCTTCCATGTTTAGGTATACAGGCTTTTCATAAATTCATTACCATCGAAATATGTTGTAAGGAAAGGACACAAAAGTGCTGTGTTTAGGTACGATTTGTGGCTAAAAGGACTTAAAAGCGCCGAGAATCGTCAAACCGAAACTGAAGAAGACGAGCGGAGGGCAGGTGGCACGAAGGCGATAACAAGAAAATGAAAAAGAAGAGGAGAAGAAGAAGGAACGTGCGAAAGCGAGCTCGAGCGTGGAGGCCACGAAGGCAGACGAAGCAGTGCGCCGCTCGAGAGGACGAGTTCCTGGGAGCGTTCCTGAGCCGGACGTGGGACCCGTACGTGTCGGCTAGGTCGAGCTCCGGCGTGTTCGCTCGGGGTCGAGTCCGCCGGCCGGTACAAGGTGCAAGGACGGGGCCTGCTGAACGGCTCCTGCCTGGGTGCAGTGGCCGGGAGCAGGTTCGTGGGCGAGGCCTACCGGGCGTGGTCCTCGTGAGCCGGGGCCTGACCCTGAACCTCAGAAGTTGCGACCCTGACTGCTGGCCGCGACGTCTGACTAAACGGCGCTGCACACGGTAGCGCATCCGTGTGCCGTCAGCCGTTCCAGCCGCTCCAGCCGTGCCACCTTTGCCCTCGCGCACGTCGACGATCGCATCATGTCGGGACGACGGGCACCCAAACTGTGAGGCAGCGTTTTCCTCTTGCGAACTGAGAACTCTACGCGCTGGACTCGGAGTAAGCGTAGCCGCGAGCTCTCCGCATGCTAGAGGTCTGACTCTCGTACATGTTGCGTGACGCTTGGCGTGTAGGGTTGGACATATAGTTTTATTTTCACCTGCCACTTCGTTCTCTAGTGTACAATATAACGCTTCTTTTGTTCGCATCCATTGTTGATGTTAATCCTTTTTCGTCCGCTATCAACAAACACAGTGACGAACGTCCTTAACCATCACATATGTCTACCCTCATAAAAGAAGCACACATTGACATTTTTATGTAGACCTGAATTGTGATTCACGTATATGACTCTCTTGAAAAGAATACGTGAACTCTCTTTGAAGGTTATTATACACTCGTCAGATTGGTATCGAAAACCTAGTTTTCGCGCATCCTTTGTGAAAGTCGCATACGTCCAAGGTCAAGATTCATGAAAAAATAACGCAATCCATTAACATTTTTTTAGAATGCGCTTCTGGTACTCTAACCCGCACACCTGATGCTTCGCAGCGCTA
Organism: Rhipicephalus microplus; assembly: GCF_043290135.1. Classification (NCBI taxonomy): domain Eukaryota; kingdom Metazoa; phylum Arthropoda; class Arachnida; order Ixodida; family Ixodidae; genus Rhipicephalus; species Rhipicephalus microplus. Next base: position 43,357,870 of record NC_134706.1, read on the forward strand.
CACGTCGCTGTCAAGCATCCATCACGGGTTTCCGAGTTTATAGTTAGCCCCGGAACCCACACAATCTAATTCAATGAATAAATAGGGAGATGAAGGGAAAATCTGTATGTTAAGGTGGGTTAGACGGCGTTTATTCAGCACGAGGACTTGGCAGCGAAGAGGCAACCTGAGGCGGAGCACGCACACATATGTTGATGATGGTGATGACACACGGTGAAGATGAGGACAGAAAACCAGGCAGTTGATAATCATTATGATCATGTACAGATGAGAAGAAGCACATAACAAATGCCCACAAACCATCAAACACTCACTTTCCTATGATGTACTTTTTTTCAGTTCTAACCAGTACGACGCTCTAACGTCTTCTATACCATGAACATCTAGGCTTTTCTAGTTTCAATATCTTCTCAGCTTGCTCCTGTTTTTTTACCAACTGCTACTTTGCATTTCTGGCGGTTTTTTTTCTCTCCCCGCTTACCTCTACCAGAGATTTTTCTTCCATCTGGTCCCATCCCGTAGTCGAAACGATTCGGGCTGTTGGGCTTCACCTCAAGTCCTTCTCACACCTCAAGGGCACAATAGCAAGACTCCTATGATATGGTGGGTTCCTCTATGTATACGAAACGTGGTGACCTCCGCGAGACCCAGTCCCTGCGGTTGGCTCCTTCGTTTGTGACCAGCCGCATATTGTACACCTCGCCTTATCTTCAGGTGCGTCATCCCCACGAGCACCAATTGGACGTCCTCCTTCGTTCAGTGTACAAATACACACTCACCTTGCCCACTGCCACCTTCAACAGCCATATCGCACCATTGGGGGTGCGTAATTTTTTGCAATGCTGCGGGAAACTCATCGCTTTAGCAAAATTAGTCGTCTGTCACAGACGCCCCAAGGGCACCGCCTGCTTCACAGGATCGACTTGAACGCGATCTCTGACCAGGACCCTGCAGCAACCATACCAGAACTCTGGCGTCAAAAAAAATGGGTGGAACTACTACTCCGCAGCATGAACGCCGACCTACATCCCGACTTTGGACAAGCACGCCCCAAGGCCCCCCAGGCACGACACTCTAAGCGCCCTTGTGTTTTTTGCGTTAAGTCTCGGGCTCACCCTTCTCGGGTCATTTCACGGCCGCCATGATTACAGAGAGGAAACACGTCGATGTGCTCTCCTTCAGAGCCAACGCTGTAACGCAAGCCGCACTCTCACACATATCCTGACGAACGTGTGCTTGGCCTCTTCTGAATCCTTTCGGAGTTCTATCGCCCCGCTGGCAGCTCGTCTATTTTGGGCAGCGTCCTGGCGCTTTAGCTCTCCCCCTGTTCATATAGTACATTCTCCAGGCCACTCGGGCCTGCCCGACAACACAACGGCGAACGCTGCTACCCGCACTACTTTCATCTGAGCCGTTGCCCCTCCGTGTCCCGAAACGGAATCTGGCAATACGAATCTGAGAAGCTTCCGCAGAATTCTGACCTATCATAGGGCTCAACGGCACCTCCACCAGGACCCCACACGTGGTCTGGAGAAAGCGGAGGAGCGAACACTACGCCACTTCTAGACGAACACCCGACACACTCATTACCAGGCTTCGGGACCAGCCAACCCATTTCTTTTTAGATGCGGAGCATCTTATACTCGCGCCTTGTAGTGCGCCGTCCGCGTCGTCCGCGCCGTCCACACCGCTTCTCGAACATTCGACAGCTGACGCGTGCGCATGCGCCGTCGCGCCGTCGCCCACTCTTCCACCATCTGTGCATCCCTTCCTCCTCTACACACCGCGCGCGCTTCACTCCTCCACCATCTGTGCACCCTTCCTCCTCTACACACCGCGTTCGACATCTACAATTCTCCTGATTCGCCAGTGGACGCGCATGTGGCGTCGCGCTTCGAGAACATTCAACAGCTGACAGTGCATGCGCCGTCGTGCTGTATATATACTCAAGGTCGGCGCTCGCTCGCTCAGTTGCCGCTCGTCGGTTGGTTTGTACGGCGCGTCGACGTCCAAGGTCGCGGTGAAATGAATTCCAACGAATCCACAAACACAATGATCGACGTCCCTTCGACCAGCGCCGCCCTTTCGCATACGTGTGTACGTGTTCACTCATTTAACACCCCCTCCTACAACCACGTTAACCAATTTAGCCATCGACCCAAGTAAGTCGCAATTTAACACCCCATTTCACAACCACGTTAACCAATTTAGCCATCGACCCAAGTAAGTCGCACTTTAACACCCCGTTAACCAATTATATGGTCCGCATCCTCCTCAGTGTTCCCCCGAGGGAAGCTGCGGGCAATTTTTTTCATCCTGTTTACCCATCGCAACTAGGGAGGCTTGGGAGGAGTATCTGCGAGGCTGCTACACCTTGAATATACTCAACGCTCCTTGATGAGGCGTGCTCGGGCAGCGGTCAGCCCCACTGTCACGCCTGAATAGTTTCTAGACGGTGTCCTCTCAAGTATGCATTTAGCCACAAATCTATCGTTCACTTTCCCAAATAAAGATATTTTCTACCACCACCATCTAGACTATTGCGTAGCTGCGAAGCAAATCATCTTCCGGACAACTGCGTAAGCTTTGTTTTGCGCGTTTCAATTTAGAAGAAAGGATCACGACGTCATAGCTTCCAGCTTGCTACGCTACAAGGCTCCATGGAGAGAGAACCAGGCAATAAAATTTTGGCCTACTGCAGGCCGTTGAAATCGTGCCACAAACAAGCTGCCAGCAAGTACATGCGATAGGCTGACGAGGTCACGGTCATCATCATTACCATATAGAGCACGATTACCACCATTTGGCCTCACCTCTTTGTTAATCCAAAACTACTTTATGATTAAGGAGTACACCGCAGTGCACGACTCCGGAATTTTTCACCATCTGGTGTTTGTAAGATGCACTGTCGTCACACAGTACACCGGGCTTGAGTATTTGAACTCCGTTGAAATTTGACCACCGTGGCAGGTATCAAAACTGTGAACTTGCAGTCAGCAGCCGAGCACTGTAAGCGTGCACCACAGCGGCGGACGCTTCATATTCATTTTTTGTTCTTGCTCGCACACCCCTCTAGTGACGCTGCTTGCGTGATGCCAAATACAATTTCCATTACGCCATCCACTCAAGCCTATGTTCATGTTGTAATGAATCTGAATGACGGACGCTCCGCTGTTACGGAAGAAGACGATGATGATCGGTGGCTGTGGTAGTAGCTCGCGCACGCGCTTGCCGTAGCCAGACCTGCCTCATAAAGCACACTTCGTCAAGCTGCGTCCTGAGCATTTCTCGATGTTCAACACCTCAATTTTAATGCCTTGTTTGCCCCTAGACACACGTTGTTGTGATGCGTACAGAAATACGTGTCACTAAATAAATGAGTTGAAGAATCCAGCACAGTGTTGCACAGGTCGCTCTGAAGGAACGTGATTTCTATATTTGAAGCGTGTTATTGTAATCGCAGTTAGAAATATAATTGAGATGTATTGCTGTGCAAGGTTATCTGAGAAGTTTAAAAAACGCATCTGCTCAGTGAAAACTTTGCTTGTGCTTCTAACTCAGATTGGAAGGATCATTCCAGCGACTATTCCAGCGGCGCAGTGGTACGCCAAAATGGCGGACAAGACGGTGATGTGAGCGTGCACATCAGCGTCGCAGTACGTGAAGACGATTTTATTGGTTCATGACCATTGAGAGACAAAACTTGCGTCGCAGTTTATCACCGTGTGACAGCTTCGAAGCATGGTTACATTACGCCGCCTGCGTCGCTGGAACTACCGAATACAAAGAGCCGTTTGGTTTTGCAAAGCCATGCGCCTCGTGCAGCTGCCATTCGGTTGTGTTTTGAAGCGCGCATAGCTTCAATATTGCGTTCTCATTCGTTTGTGACGACACAGTGAGGTTCACCGAACGGTCCGTGCTGGATGACGAAAAAAATGGAAGCATATCCACGGAGTGAATGATGGAGAGTGGGGCGAAGCATTCGTCCATCCATTCTTTCTTGCTTCCGTCCGTCCATGAGTCCGTCTAAGTGACCATCTGTGCGTCCAGTTGCCAGTTCGTGTGTGCGTCTGTTCGTGCGTCCGCACATCCATTTGTGCGTCCGTCCCTGCGTCTGTCCATGCGTCCATTCATCCGCGCAGTCATCCATGCGTCCGTCCATGCATCTGACTGTGCGTTCGTTGGTACATCTATTCAACACTCTAAGTACAACCATCTCGAATCTTTCCATCATATATTCCCCATATAGAAGCACTGCCATCCATCGGACATTCCAAGGACTAAACGAGAGGTGGCACACGCACACTTTCTTACGGCTTGCGTTTCGTGTCTATTTCCCACCCTTAACACCTCGAGTTCATGGTATATACTAGTTCACTGTATTGATGGCACTGTGGCCCAACGCTCGCTGAACCTTTCTAAAACCAAGGAGGTTACGCCCAGCGAGTATAACGTAGCAACCTTTTCTTGTCAGATAGTGCTTAATGTACATGGCAATGGCTGCTACCGGGGAATGAGAGACAGGAGAATTCGGCCTTTAATTTTTTACGGCTTGCGTTTCGTATCTACTTCCCACCTTTAACCACCTCCAGTTCATGGCATATACTAGTTCACTGTATTCATGGCACTGTGGCTCAACGCTCGCTAAACCTTTCTAAAACAAAGGAGATTACGCCCAGCGAGTATAACGTAGCAACCCTTTCGTGTTGGATAGTGCTCAATGTACATGCCAATGGCTGCTAATGGGGAATGAGAGACAGGAGAATTCGGCTTTTCGTTACCACGCACGCTGCGCATTTTTTATTGTTCAACGACGCACAGGAGAAATCTCCCACCGACACCACCTTGCAGGTCAAAACGTAAGAGTGGTTACACGCTACGACTACGACCATTACGAGGAAAGAACGGGTGCCGCTTTAAGGAGCTTCGCCCCCCCCCTTCACCCCCCCACCCAATACAAAACGCATCTTCTCAATCGGAAAGCTCCGCCAACAACATTGGCTCAGCCTCTGTGTTATCTCTTCTATGGAAATGCTAGCAGACGATTCTGCGACCCTGCCAATTAAGAAGTGTTGAATGTCCCTAGTTTTTCTGAGAACCAAGCGTTATGATTATCTCCTATTGCATATCTGCTTACCCGCCCTACTATCCGGTCAACATGAGTTTAACCAGTGTAGAGCATTTTCATGATGACATTCGAAAACTTTAAAGAAAAAATGAATGAATGAAATGATTAATTAGTTACGGTGACACCATTGACATTGAAAATGCCACTGCAGTAAGTTATAGTTAAGGAAGGAGTAGCACCAGGGAATGTAATTGTAGCCTAGAGACATGCGCAGCTGAGCAACAAAAAAAAGGAAGTTTGCATTTTTTTAGCAGTTTGCCTAGATCATGCTCCCTCCACCCCCTTTTTTTGTCACGCTTACACCAAGACAGGGGCATCAAATTTGTTAAATATTTTGCTCCCACAAGTTTCAACATTCACGCATTGCGCGCACACGTGTTTTTGTTTTCGAAAACAGAATTGCATCCAGGACGAAATACGCCCACATTAAACTTGCTAGCCCACACTTTAGCGTAAGTAGCATCCTCCAACGTCAGCTGCAATTATTTAAGCAGGCATTGGCTATCACGCACACAGGCCTGATGGCGGGACCACGTACTTGCTAGCTGTGGTTAAAAACTGGTGAAAGCGTACATTTAGGAAGAAAGAAAACCTGCTAAATATTTCGTCCAACTTGAAGCCCGGATCCATAATCCCGAGGAAAGCACTGATCGCTGCGCAGTAAACTCAATAAACACCTACTGTCTGCCACTAGAAATCGGTGATCGCTGACGATAATCTTCTAACTTATATATAGAATCAACAGTCTTGGTAACTAACAATTGAGGTACAATAAAGTTTGGATAATTTTTTTGAAAAGTTGTGTTAATAGGGTGGAGATTTTGCCTGGCGTGCCCCGGCAACATCCACCTAGACTGTTCACTATTTAAAAATAGTAACTGTTTTAAGACAGACAGACAGACAGACAAATAGATAGATAGATAGATAGACAGATAGATAGATAGATAGATAGATAGATAGATAGATAGATAGATAGATAGATAGATAGATAGATAGATAGATAGATAGATAGATAGATAGATCTGGATTGCAGTGTGCCTCACCTAGAAAATGGGTTTTCGTTTGCGACGTGCGCTCGGTTCCGGTAAGCACGACAGTTCGTAAGGTTCAACGTTTTATTACCTGTTGATCGCGCGTAAGCGCTGCGGGAAGGACCGCTCGCACGCTCACCGCTGCGTACGTATCGATCTTGAAGCGTCGTTAACCTTTATTATGTTCTCTTTCTCTTCCTTTCTTTTTTTTTTTGACCTGACATAAGGTTGCAAATTATGCATGGAATGAAAAACCTTTGTGCGCCGCGAAGCTTGCGTGCAGCGGTTACAACTAGCGCGTAGTTTCTTTTTTTTATATGCAAGGCATTTATTAGTGAACTTCGCTGATTTCGAATCTATCTATCTATCTATCTATCTATCTATCTATCTATCTATCTATCTATCTATCTATCTATCTATCTACGATCTATCTATCTATCTATCTATCTATCTATCTATCTGTCTGTCTGTCTGTCTATATGTCTGTCTATCTGTCTATCTATCTATCTATCCATGTATCTATCTAGTTATCTACCTATCTATCTATCCATCCACCTATCTATCTATCTATCTATCTATCTATCTATCTATCTATCTATCTATCTATCTATCTATCTATCTATCTATCTATCTGTCTGTCTGTGTCTCTCTCTCTTTGTGTTGCCTATCTATCTATATATCTATCTATTTATATATCTATCTATATATATATCTATCTATCTATTTGTATATCTATCTATCTATCGATCTATCTATCTATCCAGCCGCTCACGTGTGGGTTCTCTCATGGACGCCCCCTTAACTTGGCGTGAACCAAAATTGGGTGCTCTCCAGACCCACTTTGCGCTTTCCAGACCATATGATTGATTGACATGTTGGGTTTAACATTCCAAAACCACCATATGATTGTGAGAGACGCTGTAATGGAGGGTTCCACAAATTTCGACCACCTGGGGTTGGTTCTTCAACCTGCACCGAAATCTCGGCACATGGGCCTATAACATTTCCGCCTCCATCTCCGGACCATATCGATAATCGGATTTATACCACGATATATATGGTATAACATGACGCACGACAAAGGTCACAAAAATCATCACTAACTGGTGAAGAACGGTATGGACTACCTGCCGTTGCCATGGTGCTGCAGTGGCCTTTTCCTAAACTTAATATATGTAAAAGTCATTATGATAAAAGAATTCCTAATGTTCTGTATATAAGACAGGTGTGATGGTTAAGGAAACGTTCGTCACTATGCTTGTCGATAGCGGACGAGAAAGGATTGACATCAACATGCGATGCGACCAAAAGAAGCTTTATATTGCACACTAGAGGAGGAAGTGACACTTTCTTGTTGATGAGCTGTGCGAACTAATGGTTCTGCGCCTCCTGCGCGGGGACCACGCCCCCAAGCAGCTGCAGCAGCCCGATGAAGGCCAGCGTCGGGTGCGGCAGGTGCGGCGGAAACACCTACTTGTACAGGCACGCCTTGTTCTTCTCGGTCTTGTGCACTTCCTGGTCCAGGAATGGGAACGTCGCAGTTTGGGTCCCCGTCGTCCCGACATGATGTGGTCGTCGACGTGCGCGAGGGCAAAGGTGGCACGGCTCGAACGGCTGACCGCACACGGATGCGCTACCGTGTGCAGCGCCGTTGAATCGGACGTCGCGACCAACCCAGCAGCCTGGGTCGCAACTCCCGAGGTCCAGGATCAGGCCACGGCTCACGAGCACCACACCCGGTAGGCCTCGCCCACGAACCTGCTCGCGGCCACTGCACCCAGGCAGGAGCCGTTCAGCAGGCCCCGTCCTTGGACCTTGTACCGGCCGACGGACTCGACCTCGAACCGACACACCGGAGCTCGACCTGGCCGACACGTACGGGTCCCACGTCCGGCTCAGGAACGCTGCCAGGAACTCGTCCTCTCGAGCGGCGCCCCGCTTCCTCTGCCTTCCAGGCCTCCACCCTCGAGCTCTTTTTCGCACGTTTCTCGGTACGGCTCGGCACCGCTGGTGATCCTCGATTCCGCCAGCAACTCCCCTGGCCCCTCGATCCTCGGCCACCCTGGACCTCGCCCGGCTCCGTGGTCTTCCGTGCACACGCCCGCGTCTCGCCCGGCAGAACGTCTCGCTCGTCCCTTGCCGATGTGCGACACTCTGGTGACACCGGCGCTTGATGGCATGGGTGCGACTACTGAGCAGTCAACCCGCATCGGAGACGCGATGCTCCATGCGGGGAATGGCCAGCCCGTCCAGCGAAGAGCGTGCGCCGAGACGCGATGCTCGACGCAACCGTGACCATTAGCCAGGCCACGTTCATCGCTGTGTTGAACGGCTGACCGTGGAGACGCCTCGCCGAGATCCGCGATGCCCTCGGCAAGGAAGAGAACAGCAGGCCAGGCCGCGCCCCGAGATGCAGTACTTGTGCCGGCAATGCCGCCCCAGCTGGTAGTTGGACGGCAGCAGCGTGGACGGCCGCGTTCCCTGGCCGGAACCTGGATCGCCTGCGTCCGACGCTTCGGCCCGCTGTCTCCCGTCTGCCGCTGCTCCGGCTCGTCCCCAGCCACAACGCCTACCGCCACGTAATGGTCAACCGTGGTCCAATCGTGGCACGCCACCTCTATGGGCCACCACTGGTCATCAGCTGATTGGCGCACAGTTGCCTCGTAATCGCACGTGCCTTCTTCTCTTCTTCTTCATTTCTTGTTGTCGCCTTCGTGCCACCTGCCGTTCGTCTTCTTCAGTTCTGGTTTGACGTTCCTCGGCGTCTTTAAATCCTTTCCTTACAACAGGTGATATGAAAACCATGATCTGCATGTGATGTACAACATGGTTTTCTTGCCACGCTAATGGTGCGCTGACTACCGTTTCACTACCTAGATATACCCCAAATTTGGTTTTGCGTGACGTAATTCTATGATGAAAATAAATGACAAGTAATAATATTGAAATATTCACATGTTATCAGCAACATCATCTGCATGCCATGGTCATGGAACGTTCACGTCCGTTTCACTAGCTTTACATTCAACAGGTTCTCTATTTTGTGACGTGAGCCCTTGACAAACAACAATGACAAATTGTAAAATGAATATAAAATTCAAGTCATGTACAAGATGATTTACATGCCATTTTTATGGTGCACTCGCAGCCGTTTCTCTGGCTTTATATACCAATATTAGGTATTATATTATGTGACTGAATGATGAACATGAATGACAAGTGCTCACGAATGACAAGTGCTCAAGTGCTCACTTGTCATGTAGAGCATGAGCTGTATGCAACGCTCATGGCTTACTCGCGGCTCACTAGCTAGGTGTACATCGAAATCGGTGTTGCGAGACGTCACTGTGCGAAGAATGTATGTGGCAGGTAGTGAAACGAAAATCATGACATGCGTGTCATGTACAGCGCAATTTTTATGCCACACTCATGGTGCACTTGCGTCCAGATAGCTTGCTATAGACCGAAATTTGTATTGTACGCTGACTCTATGGTGAACACAAAAGGCAGGTGGTAACTTGAAAATAGCAACACGCATACAAAGCACAACATGATTTACATGACGTGCTCATTTTGCACTAGCAGCCAATGGGTACCTTGATATCCACCAAAGAGGTAGGGGGGATGTGACTGCATGACGAACATAAGTGACACGTACAAACATGTAGACTAAGTAATGACGTGCATGTTATGATGATTTATGGTGTTTTTTGGCGCAAGGGCCATTTGATGGCCAAAGAGCGCCAGTTCATAGGACAAGGAATGTGGATAATGATTGTGATTAGCAGCTGTATAAGGGCCCTAAAATTCCTCGCAGTAAGGCGAGTAAAAACATACAAGTAATAAAATCATGACCATGCCGTGAAAGGTGTGTGTGGTGTGAATAGGTGACAAAAGTTGACGCGCATGTTATGTACCGCATGATTTGCCCCTTGCTGACTGCATCACACTACACCGATTCCCGACTGCATCACACTACACCGATGTGCTAGTATTTCATGATTATTATACTAATGGACTAAGTGACTATACTTCTAATTTGTTAGTTAATTGGCTACGCAGACTCTCTGTTGTTTTGGTTTCGGCGCGCGGAGATGAAATAGTGCACAATGCTAACATGAATACGATTTTAAGGCGCCTACTTTCCGAAAAAGCGTGCGTGTTGGGATTAGAATACACACACACACACACACACACACACACACAGACAGATATATATATATATATATATATATATATATATAAATGAGATCTAACAGGCAATAATGCCCAGGAAAGTATAGGGGCAGATATTAGACCGAATTGTAATGTAAATATGAAGAAAGAAAAGTCGGTGAAAAGATAACTTGCGGTGGGCAGGATCTGAACCTGCGACCTTCGAATGACGCGTTCGATGCTCTACCACTTGAGCTACCACGACAGCCAACCCTCCAGCCACTTTATTGGGCTTTATATGTGAATTACACGTGGGAGTGCTTAACGAGGGTCTCGTACTGGCAGACTTAGTGTATTTAGGTTGTATACGAGGGACTATTGGTCAGCTGCCCACTAGTAATGAGTTCCCGTGTTACGTGACGCCAAACAGGCTAAAAAAAAAAGTGTGCCACACTCGCCACAATGGCTACTGGTGGCGCTGACTGACACTCCCACGTTTATTTCGCATATAAAACCCAATAAAGTGGCTGTGGGGATGGCTGCCATGGTAGCTCAAGTGGTAGAGCATCGAACGCGTCATTCGAAGGTTGCAGGTTCGGATCCTGCTCACGGCTAAGTTACCTTTTCACCCACTTTTCTTTCTTCATATTTACATTACAATTCGGTCTAATATCTTCCCCCCTACTTTCCTGGGCATTATTGGCTGTTATATTTCATTAATATTGTGTAAAAACACGGAAACACGAGCCCTTAAGTATACACTTCTTTCCTTAAAATATATATATATATATATATATATATATATATATATATATATATATATATATATATATATATATATATATTTGCACCCGATTGTTATGGGCACTCAGTGGCCTCCTGCTATGCTCATACTTGTCATTTGCGACGGCATTTCTAATTAGCGAAGGAGCAAGAGCCCCTTTACTGCTGTATGTGAAGAGCCCCTCTCTTTGAAGACTTTTGCAGACCAGTGATAAAAGCGGCAGTAATGTGCCCTAATACGGTTCAGATGTCAGAATGAGAAAAAAAACAACTGTATCTAAGAGAAGTCTCTTCGTATTAATACAATACGCAATTCGACCGTGGATATCTGAAAATTATTCCTTTCACATTCTCGCTGAACGTCCAACAGAGCACTTCATATTCTAATTACGATCATTACTCGAGCGAATCTGGGATTTCGAAATGAAGGTTAAGCGAGTGCTTCACAAAAACGGGTGAGTGCTTCACAAAAATTTTCGTTAGTTGTTCTTTTTGGTAGTGCAGCGTTTTAATAATGCGTTTAATGGTCTTAGGGTCATACTCTCGTGTCTTGGCCGAGAAATATTGTTGTTACCATTACATCTGAATTTTCAGTGCTCATAAATGCGCCAAATATAGAACTGTTCATAATCTTCTCAAGTTGGAAAGTAGTAGAGCGAGAGATATTACTTTTAAATCAGAATCATAAATACACATGTTAACACTATCACCGTCCCCAACATTTATTTGTTTATTTGTTTATCTATTTATTTATTTATTTATTTACACTTCAAATGCTCTAGTTGGGCCTCCCATGAAAGGACAATAATCAGTTGTAAGACGCAACGTTTATATACAAATTAAAATTTATCACGCTGACGTTTTGGAGAACCGTAACCCTTCTAGCTGGTATAATGAACTAACGAAATATTTTTACCTGCCGTGGAGACAATACCCCCCACCGAACAGAACACTAAGCAGACCTCAGGCTCTGACACTCTGGCTTCTTCAGGACGGGGCGTACTCTACCCACGAGCTATTGAACAAATTTTACCCTGAAATACAGTCAAATAATACATGTTCCTTCTGCGACACTATAGTTAACCTGAAACATATGCTCTGGCGGTGCGCAACGTTACGCTGCAGGGAAGTCATCACGCTGTCCGTATGGGAGGGAGCTATTACAAGCTCCGGACTCGAACAACAGTTACGGGCAATCCACCGGGCCCGCGACACAGCAGATAGACTTGGCCTTTTTCTTTCTACGTAGAAGGGGCCCGCAACGTGCTAAAGGCCGTTCTGAAGGACCAATAAAGTCATCTACCTATCCATCCATCCAGCCATAAAACAAGATTCTGTGGGTAACTCTAATATTTTACTAATGTGTGTGGCTGTAGAACGTCGGTGTTAGTGTGGCTAGATGTGTTCCACACATGAACACTTGCGTTTCGTCGAGATTCGTATGTGCACCTCAGAGGCCACGAAGAGAAATGGTTGGCACGCGCTACGTCATGTGGCGGAACGAATCATATGGCTGCTCTGTCTCAATAAGCTCAATCAAATATCTTTAATTACCTCCAAATGAATCGGCCCTTATTCTCAATTAATTTATGCTTCAAAAGCATCTGTGCGCAATGCAATTATTTTATTTTAAAAAATACTTTTCATGAATATTTTTGAAGTCGCAGTTTTCAGCCGAATATGCACGGAAAAGAGTGAAGTGTTCATCGGTGCCGTTAAAAACAATCTACGTAAAGTGACATACAAAATCGCGGGAATAAAAGAAATAAATTTCATAGAAAAAATCATTATCCAGCATTAGGATATAGTGAATAATTCAGCGGAGGCGTCCTAACTTAAGGCCTCTATCAGATCGGTCTCCTCGGTGTGTCAGCTGGGTCTCTAGTGATGGGGCGAGTGGTTCTGAGCTACTCAGAGAAGTCCACTGCTTTGCTGGATGGAAATATCTCCAAACCAGTGAGTTCACACGAAAACTGTTTTAAGCTAGACCAAGTTGCATTTTAAGGAGAATAAACTTGCTGTTATGCCCGCTAGCTTACGAGAATCGAAGCAGTGTACGCTCAGTCTGCGCTGCTCAATTTAGCCTCACTTTCGTGGTCCATTGTGAAAATGAAAATCGGCGTAGAAGGCTGTTGTGAACTTACGATTGCTCTCGTGTTCCGTCGTGAGTTCGCCCTCGTGAACTTTGTAACAGGTGTCAGTTTTAGTTCGAAGAACTCTCTATCTAGGAATAAAAGTTGACGTGATCGAAGTGAGTAAAGATATGTAAAGTTCGAGGCCTACTTTGTGAACCTCGTCTTTGAGACCGTTCGCGCCATAGCGGCATGCTTTTCGCCGCCTAAATCCCTTGCTTTGGGGACCACCACACTCAGCTCACTCATAGTACGTTTGGGGATCTGCATAGTTCACTTTTCTTTCTCTCAATACAGTGCACAGCTTATAGAAAAGGGAAACCACACAATAACAAGACATTGTTATTATATTTAGAGCATAGGTTATAGAGCTTGCAAGTAACTTCGGGTGCGAATGGTATACTTCAATTTTTCGGCATCCAGCATATATTTAGAACGTTCTTACACAAGCCGATGGCGTGTTACTATAGGGTTATCTAGCAGATACGTGATTATACATTGTGGTGTAAGTATATATCGTGTGAGTAGTAACTCTACGCCAGACTGATTTCAGCAATGCATTTCTGACTTGTTTCTCTAATGCATCATTCCATTTAATGCTAATAATTGTAGCAGTGAAATAGTCTACTTAAGTTGTTTTCCTGAATGTGTTCTCGCTGTAGGAAATGACAGTGCTTTCTTTGTAACGATATAAAGTTTTCTTGAGTATCTTGGCGAGCACAGAAAAATAAACTAACTTTTACGAGATGTTCATAAAAACTTGACTGTTAACCAAAAGCAGAATGCCGAGAAATGCCACAAGATGCTGCAAAACTTTGCCTTGCGTACGCTTATGCCATTCAAACTAGTAATTTTCATTGAGTATATCCGGTATACAATACCTTCGTTTGAAATCAAGTTTTACATATACACACGTGGTCGCTAGTCTCGCCTTCCTGAATGCACGCACAAACATTTGTGCTTCAAGTACTATTTCATAGTGCTGTGTGACACGTATGATTCTTTCCCGTGATACGTGTCATTTATTGTAGTTTTTGTATCTACCTTTCTAGATCTTCACTACAACAAGTCGCACATTCCACCATAAAGGCACCGACTTCTCTCATGCATCACTTCAATAAAAAAATTGCCCGCAGCTTCCCTCGGGGGAACACTGAGGAGGATGCGGACCATATAATTGGTTAACGGGGTGTTAAAGTGCGACTTACTTGGGTCGATGGCTAAATTGGTTAACGTGGTTGTGAAATGGGGTGTTAAATTGCGACTTACTTGGGTCGATGGCTAAATTGGTTAACGTGGTTGTAGGAGGGGGTGTTAAATGAGTGAACACGTACACACGTATGCGAAAGGGCGGCGCTGGTCGAAGGGACGTCGATCATTGTGTTTGTGGATTCGTTGGAATTCATTTCACCGCGACCTTGGACGTCGACGCGCCGTACAAACCAACCGACGAGCGGCAACTGAGCGAGCGAGCGCCGACCTTGAGTATATATACAGCACGACGGCGCATGCACTGTCAGCTGTTGAATGTTCTCGAAGCGCGACGCCACATGCGCGTCCACTGGAGAATCAGGAGAATTGTAGATGTCGAACGCGGTGTGTAGAGGAGGAAGGGTGCACAGATGGTGGAGGAGTGAAGCGCGCGCGGTGTGTAGAGGAGGAAGGGATGCACAGATGGTGGAAGAGTGGGCGACGGCGCGACGGCGCATGCGCGCGCGTCAGCTGTCGAATGTTCGAGAAGCGGTGCGGACGGCGCACTACAAGGCGCGAGTATAAGATGCTCCGCATCTAAAATTATGAAACATCTTTTTGAAGGCAACCCTGACGGGATGCAAAGCAGCAGTGGTGCGCACGGCGTTAATTCGGTGAAAACGGGCGTCTACGCACGTCATAGAATGACGGGTTGAAGCGAAACTCGGTGGACTCGAGTAAACATTTGTTGGAAATTCAAAGACACGGAAGGCGGGTTGAGTTTCATGTAAGTTTCGTCGTGAATAAACGAAGTGAAAGTGTGTTTACACTCGACGTGTGGTCGAGCGATGTGGACGGTGGAGAGGGTGAAGATAGGGAGAATTGTGTTGCAAGCGCGCGCTACGTCGAGTGTATTGCGGGTGAAGGTGAGAGTAACGTCAGTGTGCACCTGTGAGAAAGCGCGTGAGGGGAGCGTGACGTCAACGCGCAGCTGTGGCTTGACCTACTTGGCACCGCTCCAAGACCTGTGGCGAGGAGCACGCGTTGCGGCACGTTCGTATGGGTGTTAGAATGGACGCACGTACGTACGGCATTACACACGTGAGTCAAAGAGCTGCTTCGCAGCAAAAAGCGTGATTCACTCTAAGGAGTACACGGGTACCCCACATTTCAGCATAACCCGTAGACATCAGCGTCCCTGTTTCCATGACCTGTCATTGATATTCACTGTATCCGCGTACTACGTGAAATCGCATACCACTGAAGACAGCCTGATGTCTTGCATTGTTAACAAGCAAGCGCACTCGAAGATTTATTATTTCCGTCTATTGCATTTTAGCAAGCGCCTACTCCAACACTAAAAGAAGTAATACGAAAGGCTCCCTTTGTTTCAACGAATGTAATCACAGTGTGTGCGTTGTGTTCCTGACCTTTAGAGATAAGCTCCACGAGAGTTTGTAGACATGCAAGCGCAGCAGAATGAATCTAGACTGTCAACCTGTGCTGAGTTGATAACGCTGCGTTCCGGCAATCCTTCATTTTTTGTCATGTACGTTATTAGGCAGACCTAACACGGAACGGCTGGAAACATGTCTTTGTCGTATATCACTAGGATGTTGCCGGCGGAATTGTGACAACGTAAGCGACGGGTAACCTTCTGCACGTAAGAGATGCTTCGCGCGCTCTGGCCACAACGGTGTGCGATTGGTCGAAATACGTTAGGCAGAGTCGCTTCTGGCCTTGAATGATAGCAGCAGGCGTAAAGGGTATACAAACGGACACGACAGTGACAGCAAAGCCAAACGGAAAGAACATGCCCTAGTTCGTATTCCTGGATCACACAAATAATAAAAAAACATTCAGAAAAGTCGCAATTTCTCCCTTGCAGGCTGTTCACTGCTTGAAACGTTCTAAACCCACCAGGACGTGCATTTAGTGCGGTCGGGTGCTTAGCAATCAGAGCAAAAAATTGATTGTAACACAACCAACGCGTCCTTATCAAGTGTACACGCATGAGACCTCCTTTATTTCTTCGTGTTTTCAAGGAGAACTAGGTGCCTCATCAAACCCGAAAATTGACTGTCGTCGTTAGTGTAACACGGAGATGCAAAAAGTAGTCTTCAGGTGATCACGTGACCGTTTGGCTTTGAAGTTTCAGATATCGTCAGACTTTGTGGAGTCAGGTGACTAGGTCATCAGACAAAATCGTCTCTTGGGCAACGAAGGGCCTATCGCCAAGGCATTGGAATACCATGGTTGTTACAAAACACCTTCGGTGTTGGTGGGTGGGATAAGATGCTCAATACATATTCTCGGAGAAAAATGATGTCTTTAGCTTTCAAGTAATTTTAAACGAATACGTAAGAGACGCTGTAAATTTTGTTCCATTGCTCCTACCCCTACAACGCGGCTTCTTGCAATGGTCTCTACTGATTGATCTTGTTTCTGGAGCCATGCTTATAGCTGAACTGCAGCCGGTAATTTTTTGTGGACGCAAAGTGAGTACACGACAAAAGTTACAAATAAAACTGAACCTACAAGACAGAATGACTACCTGTAATGTGAATGTCTCACAAAAAGATGCTCAACGAAGCGTAGGTGTGGCTAGCTATACCTATGGCTAGCGATGAGAAGCGGACAGCTCAGTGACAGTTGGCAACACAGGCATCAGCTCCATCATCGTGCACCAGCAGCGAAGTTTGCGAAACACAGGTATCATTCAGAATAACGATTTTGTTTAAGCACGCATAAGATTGTTCTTGGCACTTCGTTGTTAGAAATGTTAAAAGAGAATGTTTAGAAAACTCACAAGTTGGTTGCTGTGTAGCCTTGCCGGGAATGCAAAAACGGTAACGCCTAAAGTGCAGGCTTGGAATTTCTCAGGCTTGATGTGCATTCAGCTTCCGCTAAGAATAGGTGAATGAGCCAAAAAGCTAAGCCGAGTTAGCACGAATTGCGAAACGCGAAACGTCCATCGCGTTATGTATCGAAACGACATTACGAAGGGCCGATTCTTTTCCTGTCAGTGAAGTAATGTCCGATTCGTGTGCTGACAACAACGAACATCAACTTAAGGTTATTGCTATCTCTCTGCTTTTCCTCTTCCTTCAATTTTTCGATGTTTTGAATATATTGAGGAAATGTGCTGAGAGAATTTCCTTTGATCGCTTCAACGTGAGGGCGTTCAACCTATCAATAGGAACGCACCAACTCGAGGGGATCAGTTTCCATACTAGCCGAATCATTCAATAGCACTACAGTATGCCATAACAAGGCGGTGATTGTGCGGAAACCACTCATGGTAGCGCATTGAAGATGCAAAGAACGGTGAACCAGCTGCCAGAAACAGCCGTGGGGGCACTTTACGTGCGCAACCTCGTCACGTACTAAACTGAGTTGAACACAACACGCACAATACCACACACGCACTACCAAATAATTTCAAGAGAGAGTGAGAGGCAAAGGATATGCAGAGAAGTCAACCAGATTGTACCTGGTTTGTTACCATACATGGGGGAAGAGGGAGATGGAAGAAATATATTAGAGAAAAGAATAAGAAGTAAGAGAACAAGTGATACGAGCGCACAGATGTCAGCGTTCGCCGCGCACACTTCGGCACCCAGAACTGAGAAGAGCTTAAGACCAGTCCTTCTGCGGTTGTCCAAAAGTAGACTGAAATGCATGATGGTTCAAGAAAGGCTCGCAAAGACTGGCTCCAAGATATACATAAGTTGCCGTATGCATTCGGTGAATGCCGTTGTCATTTCATTTACGAGAGTGCACATCGTGGTCATAAAATACCTCAACAAAGCGAGGACTCCTCGGTTTTTATCGTGGAAATCATTTGTGGACGATGATGTTCGTGGCGGGGCATTCTCGAGCAGCCCTTTATGAGTGCACAGTGGTGGAAGCGAGGGCCACGCACTGTCCGCTGCCACTTTCGAAACTTCTGCACCTTTTCGGGTCTCTGACTGTAATGCATTGGGTGGTGATAGTGATGGCAGTGGTGGTAACTGCTGCTTAAGGGAAGTCTCATGAGCTGTCGAAGTTCATGAGCAAGTGATACGCGCACACAGGTGGTGAGAAACAACTATTGAAACTATTTGCAAGTGAGAATTAGGGGCGACTTTAAGTACCGACGTTGTATCAACTCTGCAGGAAGAGTTTCTAGTCCGAGACCCCTGTGGCTTCCCCGGCAGCACGTGCCCTGGCCACGGGGGCTCTTCGACCCTCCAAGGCCTAGTAGCCGAGCAGGGCAGCCTCCCAACTCTCTCTGGTAGAGGGTGAAGGAGAGAAGAGATCACGATAATTGATTGATTATTTGATTGATCGATATGTGGGGTTTGACGTCCCAAAATCACATATGATTATGAGAGACACCGTAGCGGAGGGCTCCGGAAATTTTTACCACCTGGGGTTCTTTAACGTGCGCCCAAATCTGAGCACACAGGCCTACCGCATTTTACCTCCGTCGGAAATGCAGCCGCCACAGCCGGGATTCGGTCCCGCGACCTGCAGTTCACCAGGAAAGTACCTCACCCACTAGACCACTGCGCCGGGGCAGGAGATCACGTTAGCCCCACCGCGGTGGTCTATTAACTAAGGTACTCGGCTGCTGACCCGTAGGTCGCGGGATCGAATCCCGGCTGTGGCGGCTGCATTTCGGATGGAGGTAAAAATGCGGTAGGCTCGTGTGCTCAGATTTGGGCGCTCGGTAAAGAACCCCAGGTGGTAAAAATTTCCGGAGCCCTCCGCTACGGCGTCTCTCATAATAAAATGGTGGTTTTGGGACGTTAATCCCTACCTATCAATCATCAGAAGATCACGTTATCTGTCAAGGTTGAGCAGCAGTATCCATAGACGTTCGTCACCGACGCAAACCTCGTTGTATACTTCTCACCTTATCAACTGGCTTTTTGTGCATTCGAATATTTACGCGCCACCTGTTTCAAGACTTGCCATTCTTTTTCACAAATGTACAGTCTTTTGAAGACGCTTCGTGTGATCTATGGCAGTCGGGACATTTCCGGGGTATTGCAAAGCAGGATTCCGTCTTTTGTGGCTCTGCACACCTAGGCGAATCACCACGCTTATGCAACTTTCACGCTTTCATGATCCACTTTTTTACACTTATTACCATGGAGTGGGCTTGCTGTTAATGGACGGACGATGTGACGAAAGTAACCCAATTCTACGTGTGGTGCCAATGTGTCACATTTGAAGACAATCGTTACGCAACGCAATTTGCCCAGCCTTGATACTTGGACGACAATGATATGGTCTCTAAGTTCCTTGATCAGCACTGGAGGGTCGCCAAAAGTAATGGAGATGTGGACATCATATATAACACATAGCGACATTTCACTGTTAAAAAGAACATGACTTCGAACTTTTATACCATCGAACTCTGTGATCTTGGTTAGAGCAGGCAGAGATGCCTGGTGTATGACGTCGAAGGCCTGGTGTATGACACAAGGCTCGTGAAAAGATGCCTGGTGTATGACGTCAATGTGGCCTAGCTGCACGTTTCTGCAGCTATTTCACATTGCATTTGCAGGCACGCTATACGTTTTGTTTCGGTACCTTGATGTGTACCAACCTCCTGGCGGTGGGAGGACGCTAGTTGGCACAGGAGCACAACAGAAAAACTCAATGTGGAGTGTGTTATCCCCAAATCACAAAAAAATCGTCCGGAATGAAGGATAAAATGTAGCCCAAAAGTTTCTTTCGAGTAATCTTGTTTTTTCTTTCGCCAGACAGAGTTGTAAAGTGCACAGTTTGACACAAACTAGCCACCAACAGAAGTCGTGTCGTTCAGGCAACGGCGTGTGCGTATTATGATGATTAAAATTATCTTAAGCAGATGAAAGCCGATGGAGAATTTCCGGGCAGAGACGCAGAACGTTTACACACCCGCAGCGGAAACAAAGAACCTTCACAGCATTTATGCGCACAGGCGATACTCTTTCGCAAGCGTTTGATGATATAAACAACCTGTAGCTCGAAACAAATTCTTTGTTTACCCGCAGCAGCGACGTTAATTTTCCCAAGATTTAGAAAAGACTTTGCGAAAGTTTATCGACCCCAATGACAACCAGTTACTTTTGAGGGGAGGAAAATGGAGTTGAAATGAGCCCGCGTGGTGGCGTTGTTTTTGCTTCATTTGCTGGAACGCCGAATTTCAGCTCACGGCTGATCGTGGCTGGCCCCCGGTTGCTTTGCACACCAACTTTGCTCACTGAGAAGTTAGTAATTGGAAAACATTTCGTCCTCTATGCCCATAATGTCACAACATGCGCCATTCTTCCACCGTCAGATTCGCAATCAAGCCTGCTTTATGAGAAAGAGTGCAAGTTTTAATGACTTTCTCAAAGATCTGAGCACTCGGTATTTCAAAATTGGACTTTTATTTAGCGTTTCTTTAACGCAGATGCTTCCCAGCTTTTGTAACTTAATTTACAAAGCTCCGCTTGGCAGCGCTTTGTTATTAGGGAATTATGAAATGTTCAATTTAAAAAAATAAAAAATTGCCAACATGTTTTAGTTGCGTGTATGTGTTTACTGGTTTGTATGTAGTCGTATGCAAAAAAAAAACAAGGAGATAAATAGATAGATAGATAGATAGATAGATAGATAGATGTAATTTACCTGGCAAAAATACAAACAAAAAGTAAATAAATAATAGCTAAAAAAGAAACAAAAATACGAAAGTAATTGCGTTTTCCTAGCAACCCTGTGCTTTGTGAGTGGTTCTGGAAGCGCCCGCACTGCTGTCCAAAGGTAGCGATGGATGCAGTTGCAAATACTTCTGGTGTTTTATCGCGGCACATAACAGTAGGCATTTACTTGTCCCACGCCTAAGATAGCCAAATGGAACACATGCTCAGTGGACCTCCTCGACTGGTCTTTTTCAATTTAATCTTAAATTATTCACTCAAGAATTGCAGACATGCGTGTTTAGTTCCACCCACTCCATTGCGCATGCTCCCGCCGAACGAAACCCTTAACGTCAGGTTTTCATTATTGCCGAAACGTGTCACTTTCTTCTCCCCGGACAGACCCCTTCGCCCCTATCACACACAAACTCACCCGCTCTTTTTCTGCCGCTCTTTGTCTGAGCCAATAAAGTGCGCTCTCCATTATCTTGCCATTCCATCACGGACATAGGTACGAGACATATAACGCCGTTGTAGTCTCGATTTGCAAGCACCCTATGTTCGTTTTCTTTTACATTCCCAGTGAACTTGGACATTGATCCGAACAACAATAGCCCAAGTCCCACTTCTTTCTCTGCTAAGCATGCTTCCCTGCAATGCAGGCCAGCGACAGTTCCGTAGGACAGAAACTTCAGCGCTTGCATCTCTTACACAAGCCGTGGGACAATCAGTGCTGCATTTGCACAGCCTGCCCCCTAAATTGGTCGCCCTCCCTTTTAAATACGATAGTCTTTCCAGGGGACCTTCGACGGAAAAATTTTCGTCTGTCTCTCTGTGTGTACATTTGTTTTTTTTTGTCCGCCCTAAAGATACCTCAAACGGCACCAAACTATCAACCCCATCCGCAGCGCCCACCAATATTGATCAAGGTTTAGCGGTCATAGTCGTGCGATTGTCAATTAAAAAAGCAAATATTACGCATATCTGTGGCGCCATAACAAGATGTCTATATTTTGTATGTCGGCCTTTATACTAGAAGAGGAAGACACAAGTAACTCTAAGGACTGTAGCGTTTAACGCGCTGCGCTTACAGTGCAACGCGATGCTCAAGAAGGTATTTCCAACGCTTTGCCACGACGGTACGGTAGTGGCACCTGCCCGTCGCTTTGCATTCTACACCTTATCACCTCCGAGACTGGCGCGCATCTTCCTCCGTGGTCGCTCATGCCTTTTTCAAAGATAACTGCAAGAGGACGCTCGGGTATAACGTGCCTAGATGTGCTTGTTCGCCTCCGTTACACGCTCGAGGCACTCTAACGCAGTGCTTTCAGAATACCATTCACCAGTTTTCTTGCGCAGAACATCAAATAAACGTTTTGTTCACTCTCTCCAGACGCAAGACTATCGTCTTTCGACGACATTTATAGTGTACCATGTAGATTCAGGCCAATTTTTTTAGCATAAACACCACCCACTCGATCACTTCACCGTGCGTGTGGTTCCTGTCTAACAACTCGTTTCAACCAACATGCTCGTCCTTCTCAAACAAAAGGAGAAAGTCTAACAAAAGAACGAGTGGCAAAATGGAAGTAATTATAGAAGGAAGAACAAGCCCGCATGATCGGCGAGGTTGCACTTGGAA
This sequence comes from Rhipicephalus microplus, assembly GCF_043290135.1. Classification (NCBI taxonomy): domain Eukaryota; kingdom Metazoa; phylum Arthropoda; class Arachnida; order Ixodida; family Ixodidae; genus Rhipicephalus; species Rhipicephalus microplus. The sequence continues at coordinate 43,380,588 of NC_134706.1, forward strand.
GCCAGCGTCGGTCTCCTATCAAGAGGTACCGGAGCGTCTTCCTCCTCGTCCTAGGAAAGACGTAACTGTCCTTCTCTCCATCTTACTGGAAGTACTTTCCCGAAATAGATCCACTCAGGGAGCCCACGATCCTCCTCTTCTCCTCTCCAAACTATCCTACAAGCGAACGATGATCATAGCAGCGTCGTCGTTGCTGCCTTCGTAGATATACATGCTTACCTGTGCCGCTAATTAGAAAAAGCGATAAAAGTTGACAGAAGTGAGTGGCAAAGGGAGAAAAAGGGAAAAAATGACCAGCGATAAATAATAGAGTTTAGTGGAGAAGGTAGGCTGTAGTGCGCTGCTTTCTGTTTTTGTTTTCTTTTCTGATTGGAACGCGCCGTTGAGAAGAGGTCGTTCTGGTGGCTGCACGAGCGTAGGAGAATACAGTGCCGTATATGGGGAAACGAAGAGTTCGAAAGAGTGTTTGAAAGAAGGCAGGTCACTGGGGATACAGAGACAGGGTTTGTACATATAGGACAGGCTCTACTCAGAACTGGTCTGTTTCTTTCCATTCGCTCTTCTACTTAGTCTTAAGGCCACGACTTCACGAGCTAGTTTCATGTATAGGTTCTGACGTGGCGCGTAGGACGCAGGACGCGTATACAATGGCAATTGCTTGCTTCTTGCGGAGAAACCTGTTCGGCGTAGCTCCCTCGAAATTGGCTGCTCTTTCCAAAGGTGGAAGTGATCATTCCGTAACAACGGTAATAGCATTACCTCTACTTGCTTGGCACTCACGTCTATCCACTTCTCTTTGTTATGTGAGTAAGGAAGGTTAACTAGACTAAGTCTAGTTTGCTGCCCTCTACGTGGATAGACGGGAATAAGGGAGCAAGGGAGACAGAGGAGGGGGAGATGCACAATGCACATTACACATAGCACGGTGTGTCACAGGCGATCGCACAGTAATGTTTCCCTCAAGAATCTATCTATCTATCTATCTATCTATCTATCTATCTATCTATCTATCTATCTATCTATCTATCTATCTATCTATCTATCTATCTATCTATCTATCTGTATGTATGTATGTATGTATGTATGTATGTATGTATGTACGTATGTATGTATGTATGTATGTATGTATGTATGTATGTATGTATGTATGTATGTATGTATGTATGTACGTGTCCACACCAATCGGAGTTGGAGTGATTACACACCAAATTAGAGTGATTACACAAGTAATCACTCTAATTTACACAAAAACGTTTTCGGAAGGGTTTTCTTAAAGATATCGCAGTGAAACTGAAAAATACTCTTTTAAAACATACCGGCTAACAATGACGTTGATACCTTTTCTTTGTTTAGTACTTTTCAGCTATTTCTGATTCCTTCAGAAAGTGAACGACTGCACATGCTGCACTGGCTTGTAGCTTTCCTTCTGACCATGAACCCAAGATTTTCGCATTTGATGGAGGTGACTTATCCAGAGATTTTATGTTTTTATAAAAGGTTCGTTTGAGGTACGTCATAACTTTTAGAATTTTGAAGAATGTGCTCAACAGCCTCTTGAGCTTCTCCACATGAGCAGGTAGGACTGCTAGCCTTTCTTATTCTATACAGGAATGCCTTCGTGTAGGCCGCACCAAGTCGAAACCTATGAATGACTGCTTGTACCGATCAGCTAACCTTTAACAGAAAATAAATTTTACACCACGATCAATATTTCAAAACTGAGAGAAAGTCTTGCGCACCGTTTTCGAACCAGGTTTCCATAGACAGTTGACAGCTCAGCTTATTTATTAGACATCGTGCATCGCTCATTGACCGAGGTAGCAGTGATATATTACATTCCTGATGTGCGGCATGTGCCATGCGATCAGCTATGTCATTTACTGTGATTTCACAGGGGCTTAGCACCCACTGTAGCATTATGGCGTGGTTTAAATCTTTTGCTATAGCGTAAGTTTTCTGTATTTTATATGCGAGCTCAATAGCTTTGTTGCCCAAGCTGATTCCTTTGAAAGAAAGTAATGAGGGCTGTGAGTCACTGATAACTACTCATCGAAGTCGGCATGGCTGTAAACATATGAAGCGTAAAGGACAGAGTATTGCGTAAAGCTCTGCCGTTGTGGGCGTTTTGAAATGGCTAAGCCTAAAAGCTTTTCTCGATTGTTATGGACGTACAAAGATGCCGACGTAGAGCAAAGTATTGAAAAACGTGGACTCATTGCATAAGCGTTGCGCTATGTACATATGTATAGCCTTGTGTTCGCAACAAAATATGCGATGTCGACTTTCGTGAAAAAGGAGTAGCCGGCGCCACGCATTGGCACCAACCTATATACATTTAATAAAAATATGTATGTATGTATGTATGTATGTATGTATGTATGTATGTATGTATGTATGTATGTATGTATGTATGTATGTATGTATGTATGTATGTATGTATGTATGTATGTATGTATGTATGTATGTATGTATGTATGTATTGCTGGCTGGCTGGCTGGCTGGCTGGCTGGCTTGCGTGCTTGCTTGCTCGCTTGCTTGCATAGGTCTGCCACAATTTTTCAATCTGAATCGACATAATTTTCCATCCCACCAAAGCGTAATATGCAGATTGATTGAATGAAGAAGTAAATTGTTCCATAGAGAATTCCTCAAATATTAACTTACCATACCGCTTTTCAAGCCACTCAACCACCTTCAACTGTGTTTTGTCCTGATGCTCTGTATAACAATAACCGAACAAAATATGCTTCAAATGTAATTCTTTTACTGCCTACTATAGATACTAATTTTGGTCAGCACACTGCCTATTTCTCAGCAATATTATTAGAAAAACAACTGCAATCTTAGAGTAAACAATGATCGACGACTGGTTTATTAAAAAAACAATTCTACTTCTGTATAGTTAACTACTCGATGTATATTTTTCTTCCAGTAATAATGTTTATGGCACTCCTTTTCTTTGCTTGTATCGATTCGATATGTGGGGTTTAACGACCCAAAACCACCATACGATTATGAGAGACGCCGTAGTGGAGGGCTCCGGAAATTTCAACCAACTGGGGTTCTTTAACGTGCGCCCAAATCTGAGCACACAGGCCTACAACAACTCCGCCTCCATCGGAAATGCAGCCGTCGCAGCCGGGATTGGATCCCGTGATCTGCGGGTCAGCAGCCGAGTACCTTAGCCACTAGATCACCGCGGCGGGGCTCCTTTGCTTGTATCTGAGTTTGTGTTATTTTTATCAATTCACTCCTTTCCTGTTTTGCCACTCTTACTGATAACTAAGTAATTGCTGTTATAGAATTTCAAAGAGGAGGTCCCACTGTAGCCTGGAGCTTTTGGAGCTCCTCTTGTGTAGCTACCATGTACGATGTTTATTTTTCTGTTCTAATAGCGGAAATAAACTTGAAACTTGAAGAATTATTCAGCCGATTCAATTATTTCCAAAGGTATGCTTATGGCCTTACTCAAGATTGAGCCTAAAGCGACCCGATTTAACTCGCTGTTTTGAGGTTTACATGCCACTTTACGAAACTTTCGATTTTTACTGAAAGTGAAAATCAAGAAAAAAACCAAGTCCCAGCTTTTTTAGCATTGCGTTTTTTTCGAAAAGCGCGGTAACATTCGACTCTGTTGTTGTATATCTGATATTATATTAAATAATTGTTGTATATATGATATTACCTTAAATGACAGCACTCAAAGATGGCATCATGTCGTCGACTTCTTATGGGTAAAAAAAACAAAAAGGTACACGAGATATGTTTAGTCATGCTAAAGCGAAATAATGAATTGGTTTGGATTGATAAAGTGTTCTTTGAGGACTCCAATGTCGTTATTCTTAACAAGCGCTCAATAATAGAAAAAATATTCAAGGCAAGGTAACCTTTTTGTATTTCTTCCATAATCTACGCACGTGACGCCCTACTTTATAAAGCGTATATGTCGTATTTGGCTGACAGTGGCTTGACCAAATGTCCCGAAACTTAGTACGTTAGGTCCCTGATCCCATCAGCTGACATTGGGCTGCAGGTTTAACTACTTCGAACTACGCACGGGTTAGAAATCAGTGTCAAAACTAATGATGTAACAGCCTTTTGTGCAGGCTGTTTTTTTTTCAATGTTCAATGGTGGCATCCAGAAAGAACGGTAATAAGGTTATTTGCTTTTCTGGAAGTCACATTAGTGCACTTTTCTTCGATAGCAACACCACTATCATTTTCTTTTTCAGCATTTTCGCACTTGTCAAGCGTCTTCTCGGGGTGAGGCACAATTATTTCGGAATTGTGAAAGGACAGTATACTAATAATAGGAAAATTGCTTTCTCTTTAGTGTCCCTTTAAGATGAACGCGTTCTGAAAATGCGCCTTCTACTGCAGTGCTGTAACAAGCGTGCTAAACGGCACGACCTTGCGGTCAATGCCGAAGAGAAAACGTGCCTTTCTGCAAGCACTCTTCTCCGCAGTTAGCATCGTGAGGCAGAAAAGACAGCTCTACAGAAAACGCTCACCCATGCAGCTGTTATTTGAGGTGCGTCAAGAAAATGTAAAAAAAAAACTATGCAGCTCAAATGAGTCGTACCGGCCTTAAGCGCTGCGATACTCTCGACAAGTTCAAAATCATGTCCAGGTTCCTTGGTTATTAATTCGTGATATCTCAAGTGATGGATGTTGGCCTTCTGTGTGTAGCACCCTTAGTATTTTTTAGTAGACCCGTAGCGCATAACGACGCTTTCTAAGTTTATGCAGAATATGAGTGGTAAAGGTTTTTTTTTACAATACAGCTGATGGCACAAAACAACTTTAAGTGACATGCTAGTCTCCATCTCTTGTGTATCAGATAGTCTGAGACATAGTAAGGCAGTCTATACAAGCTGTGTCTCTAACTTGTTCCTTCGAATTGACAATGGGAAACACTACGCTCTTTTTACACCATACTAAGAGCTTCTGATGTCAGCTCTTTGAGCATATGTTTCACTATTTATTTTTGTGAAGTGTTCATGTAAGACCGTGTAGTCACAGCACTCAAAAGCATTTGGATATCGTCACTCTAACAAAGTACGAAAAAAAGCTGCCATAAATAGAAAAACGGCTCTTTATTCTTCTACGTTTTGTTCAAGAATACATTTTGGTCACTGAGCTAAGGGATGTGTCGTGTGCCACTGAATTATCGGCATACCAGCCGGCGACTAGAAAATATGCCATCTTAAATAGGGTGAACCAAAATATTTCATTTCATTTCATTTCATTTCATTTATTTTCTCTCAATGCACAAGGCGTTACAGAGAGGAGTGGTGAAACAACAAGTAACGATCTGTACAAACAAATGGAGCATGTTTAAAAAGGGTATGCGTTTATGGTACTCTTGAAGTTGGCTGGGTCACTGATGGACGCGATGGAAGCGGGAAGGTGATTCCAGTCCGTGCTTGTTTTGGGCACGAATGAATTAAAATGGAGGTTTGTACGGCTGCTTGTAATTCCAACTTTGAAGTGGTGATCGCTGCGGTATGAAATGTAGGATGGCTTCGGGATGAAATGTAGGATGAAATGTAGGATGAAATGTAGGATTTGTTTACTCAGTGGTGTTCTATTTCAGAAAAAATAAAACCTAGTGTGTCTGAAGTTGAATATACAAAAACAATGTCCTTCAGGAATTTTACAATCACTGCAGTCACAGGAAATACCAGCATATGCTGTACCGGAACACAACAAGATGTTTACATACATGATGCAGCAAAAAAAAAAGTCGAGTTGGGAGGCTGTGTTCACGATTGATTCAACTTAACAATCACTACTTTCCTGCAGCAGGTCTCAACAACAACAAAAAGCGGTTGAAAAAGTCCACTGTATTTTTTTCAGCCTGAGTTTTTACCATGTCTGGCTTTATACTAGACACTTATTTTATATATATACCAAAAATCAATATATATATATATATATATATATATATATATATATATATATATATATATATATATATATATATATATATATATATATATATATATATATATATATATATATATTGACGCAACAAGCAAGAAGTGCCCCAATTCACTTTTTTAATCTTTCTACAACAGTGCATTTTGGTTGTATTTTTGTAAATAAAGGTGGTGATGCAGGCGTGCTTACTTTACAAGAAAGCGACACACCACAGGAAAGGAAAGAAATATACACAAGGCAGCAGAAAATTTCAGGCTGGTTTGGATGAGAGGGATCGAGTTGCTAGCGCCTCACCGTGGTGGCGCCCCTAAGCGAGGGCCGCGATTGCGACGGTAACTCCGGTGGCGAGACCAGATCGAAGGCCTCAGTCGCCAACGAGCGGCGCTTTACAAAGCACCGCCGGGGCGCAGCTTGTATCGCCTCCAGGGAAGAAGAGTGCGTCCCAGTGAAGGAGCGGAGAGCACAGTCGTGCGTCGCTCCCGGGAAAAAGAGCCGACGATCACGCTTTCGCCGAAGACGACGACAAATCCTGTTGCGCTTGTCTCTCTTGTGCTTGGTGTGGCCGTAATAATTTTCGTCCGCTGGCACGAAAAGTGTTCGGTGCTTGTCTTGCCTGTGAATTCTCGTAGCCTGCCTGAACGTCGGCTGGCAAAACACGCGAGAAGAATTGGCTGAAGTTCATCCCCACAGAACGGAAGCGGCTGGTTTGACCACGAGAAGAAAAGTCTCCTGATTCACCATTTGTTTTGACAACGTGACGTCGTGCAAAGAGGACTCGAGTTAAACTGTGTTGTGCTGCGTCAGTGTGGGTCCGCTGCTACTTGCTTGGAAAGTTCCGGAAGTTGATCCAGCGGTGTCTGTTTTCCTGAAAGGTCAACAGGCGATTTCAGTCTGACTGCGCCTACATTCGATTTTGTCTCTCCCGATATCTCACAGGTCTCTGTAACTTGGGAGCTGCCTAACTAGCATTGCGCGGTTGGTGTAGTTCAGAAAAGTGAAGTGTGTGTGAGTGTGCATCCAAGCCATCAAGTGCAGCCATTGCCTTGATTCTGTTTCTTTGTATTACAAAGAAAAAAAGCTTTGGTTGATTATTTGAAAGACCACTGAGCAGTGTAGACTCGTCGGTCAAGTCACTTTGTGACGAGTTCCCATCTGAGAAAAAACACTAGAAAAACAGGGGGCACACGTGCCCAGGTGAAGTGTTCGAATTTGAAACGAGCATCCTAAGCAGGAGAGGATTGTTTCCTCAGCGTGTTCAACGACTACTTCCGGCTAGATAGGGAAACCAACCGTACAAAGTGAGGTGTTCCGTTCTTTTCATTGGTTACATCTACACAAACGATTAGAATGACTTGGACTTAGTAACCGGCGGCAATTCTTCGAGTACGCACTCTGATTGCAGCCACGTAACACAACTTACCACGTCTAACAATCATTATCTGTCCACTGCATAGACGATAACCCTTGTTTTTCTCCGCGAAGTCTACTTTCCAATATATTTGGAATTCGGGACATGCGCACTTTTCGTACGTCTTTTCCGCGCCACAGGACCATTCTTTGTTTGAAAGAAACAACCAAACGCATGTAGCATGGCCTCAGTTGTGTTTGTTGACTTTCCTCGTTAGTGAAGCTCTTGAAGATCGCTGCTGAAATGTGAGGCACCGACAATAAAACAGTTCGAAATATCTTCGTTATCTAGTTGCCAGACTTGGTAACCGCATTTTCGGACTTATCTTTCCCGTAACTCGGCGAGTTCAATCCAGCGAACGGGCTTCACAGCACAGACGAGGCACTGTTAGAGTTGAGGAAAAAATTAAACAATGCTTTTGGAAATCTCTACCATCGGTCACTCAAAACAGCATCTTATACTTGTCCATCGAAGGACTGAGTGAAGAAAGAGACTGCAACGGATATTCACAGTGTGACCCCTTCAAGAAACAGACGAAGTGGTTACCGAGGAACTACGTGGTACGCTTCTTAAGAACCTTTTGCTACTTTGTTGAGTTGAACGCCATCGGGACGCTTAGTTGTACAACGCGTAACAATGGCGTCCGCGGAGCTTCACGCCAGAAGACGTAGCTGCATCGCGTCGTTGACAGGGAAACCTGGTGAGTGTCCGACCACGAAGCCTTCGGCGTCAGCACCCGCGGGAATCGTACCCGACGTCCGGTCCACAGGTGCACTGTTCCCAAGCAGCAGGCGAAGCAGCCTGACTCGCTCGAAGAACGAATCCCACGCCTGGTCCGAGGGCTCGCCCACGAAGACGCCCAGCTGGAGACTCCACTTGCAACCGTCAAACAGTGGTTCCCCGACGCACACTTCGTCGAGCGCCGGTAGCACACCGAGCAAAGTGGTCGAACCCGCGACCTCCATTGCCGGTGTGGAGAGCAAAACCACGACCACGTCACCCTGGACAACAAACAGAGGACACGCGACGGCGTCGGCGGCTACAGCTGCCCTCAACCTGGTGACGTGCCCCGTTCAGCCCGTCCAGAACGGCAAAGCAGACACGGTGAGTGCTTGGAGGAGAGTATACTGACCACGGCCAACAATACCATTGTCGCATGCCTAAGTGCGGGTATTCCTGTCTCAAAAAAGGTCGCAGTAACTGGAAATGAAACGACTGAAAATAATTTCTTAATGTCCTTTAATATGGCCTTCCTCACAGGTTTCCGGTTGGTTGATTCAATTGCAAACAAAACTTTGGCTAGAAAGTTTCAAGCCGTTTGAATCCATGCATTTGTAACCAATTTCACAGCACAACCAGTGATCTACCGTTCCAATGATTGATCATCAGAGGATGCCACCGGTGAAGGACCACGACTTTTATGCACGTAAGCTACGCTAAAGCTTCAAGTTGAAAGGACATTGTTTACATTATTCTAAGTGCTGATGATATTTGTCACACTTACTACGAAACCACGCGTATGAGCATAGAAGATAAAATTAATGCTACATCTGTCTTTATTAGATTTGTGTACATGGGCAGAACTTCTCGATATTTGTTCCATAAGGCTTCGACAGCCACCCTCTGTGTGCTCGCAGTGTTCGAAAAGCTGTAACAATGAGATACAAACAGCGTCGAAATACCTAATAATATTTTTTTTCATCAATTCATGTCCACTGGAACCAAACACTTTTAAAAAATTTTGAAAATTCTTGCCTTGATGTTTCTCAAAACACGACAAAAAACAACAAAAACCTGCGCGAAACTGTCATCTCATGAATTTAGGCCGTAAAAACCTGATTGAATCAGCACAACTAAATTTTCGTTGACCATTTCCTCAGAAAAAAGTTTCCGATTAACAATGTTTTGCTAACGTAAGTTAGCTGCCAACGAATGTCTCCGCTACATCATGCTTAAAAGATACCAGTACAAATTTACTTTCGACACTAAGGTGGCAAGTACCGCATATAAGAAGTGGACATAGCCTTCCTATCCACTTGCATAATCAGCTTGACGAGTTCTTTGGGCTTATTCAGAATATATATTGAAGGAATATATTAGGCGCTTCATTGTCATCTGGATAGTTGCAGCTCTGGTCGTGTGTGTTCATTCTTTCTTTCTCCGTATCGCTTCTGCACTATACCCCACAATGAACCTCGTTACAATTGAATCGCATTACGTGGTGAAAGTGTGAGCAATATATATATATATATATATATATATATATTGTTTTCGTCACGCTTACTAACGGTAGCAGTATATTCTCAGGTAGCCGACCGATTAAATACTTTGTGCACTAAATATATGCACCTGAAATAGTAGGACCTACTCTGGAGAATATGTTTAAGAGGAAATATTCATTTTCCTTTATATCACCTTATATTTATTACTGTATTTTCAATTTCAAAAACAAATAGACATACCTTTTTTTTCTTCACTTTGCATTTTAACGGCTTTTGTGTCATAATTAGAAGCATCTGCAAGAATACAAAAATGCATCAAATTTAGGCTTTTTTTGGGATCTATCGCAAGAGCTATAGCAACTTTTAGGGAGGCCCTTTTTCTTGGGGGGGGGGGGGGAGGCATTAGTTGCTTAGTATGTCGGTAGCATCCGGCACTACTGTAAACAGCATAAACCAAACGCGTGTTCCTGTTCTAAGGCAAATAAAAAAAACAAAAACACATAAATGACTTTTCTTTATTTTTTTAGCAAACTCATATGTTACATTATTTATCGTGCGAGATCTTAACCAACGTTACCGTTATAAAAATATAGGGTACTGTTCTTTTACCTGCATTTTCCCGAAAAAAACATGCTCCGCGTTGTGCTACGATAATATGGTGATCACTCGTTGGTTTTGGTTGCATCACAACCTCCCGGAGATAATGGTGAGAACTTCAAAGCCTCCATTGATGTGGCCTACTGCTCACATAAATAACCAGTCACACAAAAAAAGGCACGAATATTTCACGACTGACCCAGATACGCAAAGATCATGCTGTTTTTCTCTCAGTTTATCAGTGCCGCCCAAAAGTTTATGGCTTTTGGTTTATTACAAAGCTTGCTGTTTTAAATGCAAAATGTCATTACGCGGGCGGGCCTCCGCGTAAATTTTATTCCTTTTTCGTTCATCGCAATAGATTCTAAAAGCGCGGATGGCAAAGCTGCTGTCAAAAGAGATTCGCAAAAGCTCAATTTCTATGAATTGTGAAAGCAATGTTACGGTGCTGAAGGCTGCGCGCTGGCCAGTTTTGCAATGCCGAGAGGTCGTTATTTATGGCACAGCCTAGGAGGGAAAAGCAAATGACTTGCGAAAGAAGATGCTGCCTGCGAATACGTCTGCCACTATACGAAGTAATAAAGGTTGCTACAAATGTTCTCATGCATTTAGTAAACGTAAACCATTGACAGAGCATTGTAGGGTTAAAGTTGGAGGAATCTAAAGTAATGACAAAATATTATATCCGCTTGTTTGTGATGTTAGCCATATATTTGCACCTATGTGTGTCAGTACACGAAAACAAATGACTGCCATAAATTTTGGAATGAATGGAGGCGACGTTGAGAGTAAATAGTACATGGGTGGATCTACACTAAACGGTGTAGTAGTAACATATATTAGATTACATACGAAATAAATTATGTTTATGGGCCATAAAAACTGAACAATGAACCATGCAACTTGACTGCAAGCAATATGTTCCCATCTTGTTAAATTATGAGTTAAAAATCTCTCCCAAATTAATGAAATACGCCGCAATTCATGGTTTAAACTAAATGCAGAGTATTCACTCTGAATTAGACGCAAGGTGCAGTGGGGTATTCAGTGCTGAAAGCAATGTCCACTGCGGGGCGTCGTACGCTATAGCAAAATGCCATGCATGTTCACGGAATAAACTATACAAAGTAAACTGAAAATATACCATGAGATTCACAAATGCGTGCATAAAATTGTTCTGGCGTAGACCTGGGCAATGAAATCAGAACAAATACGAGAAAGTTTTTGTCCTCGAGTCCTTCAAGGTGAATGTATAGGTAGCCGTGTCACTTGTGGACAGCAACCAAGTATGAGTGTAGATTATTTTTCGGAAACCGCCCCGCCGCGGTGGTCTAGTGGCTAAAATACTCGGCTGCTGACCCACAGGTCGTGGGATCAAATCCTGGCTGCAGCGGCTGCATTTCCGAAGGGGGCGGAAGTGTTGTAGGCCCGTGTGCTCAGAATTAGGTGCACGTTAAAGATTCCCAGGTGGTCGAAATTTCCGGAGCCCTCCCCTACGGCGTCTCTCGTAATCATATATTGGTTTGGGGACGTTAAACCCCGCATATCAATCAATAGTTTTCGCAAACCGATTCTCGCTACTCCAGGATACATGCAGGGTAACTCTTTCTATCAACATTGCCCTTTGATAATCAAGGTGTTGGTCTGTCAAAGGGTTACACAAACATGTATACTTTGACCTGATAAATCTGAGCGAGAAGAGAATTATGGGCAGTATGATTGCAGTTTGTTAACAAAGTAGCATATATAGTAAGACGAAAATAAAAGTGATAATATAAGCTTGCCCTATATTTTACCTTGAAAAAGAAGCAGCCGAAACCTTTGAAATCTGCACATGTACTTCTCGCTGTCTGTAAAATAACGGTGGCTGTAGCGAGGCACAAAGCTTCAAGGTACAATTGCATATGTAGAAAAAAATCTGTTCTAAGAAGGTTCGCGCCCAAGTGAACTTTTTCAGTGCAACTTCCTGAATGAAAAATGTGTAGCTTTTGTTAACTTTCTGAGTAAGGAACATGTAAGAACAATCTTTGCGCGTATTTTGAAAAAATGCTCGCAACAACCGTACTCAAAGATGGTATGCTAAAATATATATATATATATATATATATATATATATATATATATATATATATATATATATATATATATATATATATATATATATATATATCGAGGTATTTAGCATTGCTTTAACTCCTCGTATGTCATTCGAGCTCCCCAATTTCGGGCTTTACACTCAGGAACTTTTTTTTATATGCCGAGCCAATTAAAATTATGAGCTTGCTCACAAATGTGTTGAAGGCTCGCTTACTTACGCAATACACACGCGTTTCATATTCCATCACAACATTCCCTTATGTCTCTTTCGTTTTTGAAGCTATTGTTTTTCTTCTTTCCCGTTCGCACAACACGACTGATCAATCAATGAAAAGGCGGAAAAGGAAACAGTGTTCTTTGCGTATTAGCTTGCGTAGGCTGCGTTCAACGTCGCTCGCTGCATGATGAAAGGATTTAAATTGAAAGGGATGTTGAAATCACCTTTCGAAGAAGTACGCTTCTTGCTTTCTTTATGCTTTTGACTGTAGTCCTTCTTTCATTTTCTCTGCAACAGAGTGAAATAGGGGCCTTGGAAAGTGGGTAAGACAATTGTATGACAAACGTGGCCATACGAGATGATACGACGCTGAAGAGTCAATTAAATGAACCTTCAGTTCAGTGCGTTTTTGCAGTCGTGTGCCGATTACGAGGGTGCGCTTCGTGAATATTTTTTACTGATACATAAAAATAGGGGCAATGATGAAGGCGTGTCTATTAGCGTGAGGGCACAATGAGGCTCAAGAGCGCAACCATTGAGTCTTCACATATTGATGACCAATGTGAAACAGTTAAGAGTAAAACACAGCTGAATAAATAACTAAGATGGATTACGCACAAGTTGTACATATATGAGTAAAAGTACAATATGACAGATTGATTGATATGAAGGTTTTAACGTCTCAAAACCACCATATGATTATGAGAGATGCCGTAGTGGAGGGCTCCGGAAATTTCGACCACCTAGGGCTCTTTAACGTGCACCCAAATCAGAGCACACGGGCCTACAACATTTCCGCCTCTATCGGAAATGCAGCCGCCGCAGCCAATGTGACAGATAAAAGAGAAGATTATGTATGTGTCACTCTTTTCGCTTAGTACTAACTTTGTGAAGGTATACGTAATTCTGCCTAGTCGTATGGCTCTCCCACTAAAATAAATACTTCTTTCATGTTTGTAAACAGCACTATAGGTGCCATCAACATACTCAATTAAGCACTTGTAGTAACATCGCCTCGCGTACACTCCGCCCAGCCCAAAGCTCAATATGAACCGCCTTCTCACATGACGTCACGAGCGGCGTAGTTGCTTCAAAAGCTGCCCCCGAGCACTACACGATTCCTCAACCTCTACACCTCCATCAATATAGTAAAAGGGACAGTATTGCAACCGCTTCTTTCGGTCCAAAAGCCTGGTATCGTAACCACAGCGTCTCCCTTTGTCGATTACGTGAGATGGCCCTAGATGTGAAGAATGAGCATAACAAAAAAAAAACAGCTACTACTTCAGCAGCACGTCTAGCCCCCACTGCCGTCTACAACAATGACGCACATCTATTCCAGTTTGTCGTAGCTATCCGTATGCTCCCTAATAGGGGAATACATCTTTTTGATAGAATGTTTCTAAGCGTACACCGCTTCACTCATACCACTGACAGCATATGGCGACATGTCGTGAAATGGGATATCTGCAAAGAACTTCTTTGCAGATTTCGCTCGCAACCACTTTCTGGGCCTTGTTGCCGGAAGCTACAAATCCCTTCTCTAAGAATAACGCCGTAGATCTCTAGGAAAAAGAGTGTGCCTTGAAAACGCCAGAAAAGCGTGCCTTGAGACAACAGAAGCATGCCACGAACAAAAACGTGTTGTTTTCCTCACAATCTGATGCCCAAGGAACATTTACAAGATGACAAAAAATGGTAGAATAAGAGCGAAGCAGGCTGGCGACTGTCACTCAGAGGAATATAGAACGAGTGCTTGCTTTCAGGGATAGAGGAATGTGCGACGGAAACTGATAGCATGGGAGATAGCAGAGGAAAGGCAAAGAAAATGGTGACAAGCCGCCGGAGCTCAAAGGAACGTGGGCAGTTTCTCGGTAGACGAAACGCAAAGCGGGCCCCATCTTTTTCATCAGTGAGCAAGGCGTGGTGAGAAGGTGGTCGTATCGAGCAGCACAGCCACTCAAACAGAAAACAATACAGTAATGCGCACGAACGGAAACTCACACACAGTGCACAAACAAAAAATGACACGCTTACACCAGCATACGTAGTATAAGCCACCTACGTATGCACAGGAATTTTCGTAACACTACACCTCGCGCTCCACTTTCCCTGCACGACACGCAATAACTTTTGTCCGCGAGGGCGAGATGCGCGACGGCATGCTGACAACTTGACGGTGGCTTAAGCAAAGGAGGAAATTGTCAGAGTGCTCGTTTTTCGATGCCGCGAAGCATTTCGCACAGCGACTGAATGTGCGAGAAACGTTGTGCAGCACGCGAAAAGAATAGAACCTTCGTTGACATCCTGACCACTGAGCATGTACAGTAATGTGTAAACAAAATTTCAATAAAACAGTGAAATCTAGAAAAACTATAAAACAGTGAAATCAATAAAACAGTGAAATCAATAAAACAGTGAAATCTAGAAAAAGCGACGCAGTTCCAAATGCCTTTACCTAAGATCATCTTCCTCTTATTCTTTTTTCGTGTTAGTCAATTGTATTGATACCTCGCCTCAAAAGTTTCTGCACCCGTGGGTGGCCCCTACCTTCAGAGATCAGAGGCGTTCTCAGCTGCACAACTGTTCACCCCCCCCCCCCCCCCGTGTATAGGGGCACTGAATCTTGACCTGCAATGCCGCGCCATTGGGCGATTTCTTTTGAGTGTAGTTGGACAATAAGGATTCTCAGCGTGGGCGTTTTTGATAGCGGATGGGCACATTCCTGTAAAAAGAAAAACAACATTGATCTATCACTGCCCGCATTTCCTGTCCTCAGGTTTCACGTTTCTGCAGTGCCTGTGGCATATATCCAGCTTTGATCCTGCAGCCATATTACGAGATGGGGTCGCCATGAGAGGTTATGTTGTTTGACGTTACATTGATGTCACGAAGACGTCCTAAAGATTCCAAATGCTTTCGCGACTCATACCACGGTAGTTTAGCGCTTGCGGTGCTCAACTACTCTTCCTTAGATCATGGCATTGAAAGCCGCCCGCGGTGGCCGCATTTTTGATGGTGGAGAGAATGATTGAGGCTCGTGTACTTATATTTTTAAATACGATAGTCTTTCTTGGATACCTTCGAAGCCAAAATTTCGGTCTGTCTGTCTTCCTGTCTGCCTGTACTGTTGTCTCTTTGTCTGCGGTAACGATCCCTCTAATGGAACCAAACGGTGTGTCAAATGACCAACCCCAACCGCAGCGCCCACTAATATTGCTCATGTTCTAGCGTTCATACTTGTGGATTGTCAATTAAAAAGCAATTATTGCGCATATCTGAGCCACCATAACAACACGCCGATGTTTTTTATGTGTGCTTTTATACTAGAGAAGGCACATAAAAGTAATTGTAAGGACCGTAGAGTTTATCACGTTGCGCTGACAGCGCAACGCGATGCTCAAAAAGGCAGGTGTTTCTGACGCTTTCCTAAAACGACACGGTGGTGGCACCTGCCCGTGGCTTTGCGTTCTACACCTTATCGCCTGCTAGACATGTACGCATCTTTCTGCGTGGGCGCGCACACCTTCCTTCGTTTTCGAAGATAACTTCCAAATGGCGCTCGCGTCTAACTTGCCTCGATGCGCTCGTTCACCTTCGCTGCACGGATCGAGACTGTCTAACGCAGCGCTTCCAAAATACCATTAACCAATTTTCTCGCGCAGAAAACATCAAACAAACGTTTTGTTCACCCTATCCACACGCAAGCCTATCGTCTTTCGACGACATTTGCAGTAATACATGCAGATACGGAGCCATTTTTAAATGCTTATTGATGAACCGCAGGTGGGCGAAACTTCTGGAGCCCTCCACTACCGCGTTTGTCATAATCATATTGTGGTTTTGGGTCGCTAAACCCCTACAGTTAAATTACTTATCACTCCATCGATCCTTTCAAAAACTGTTTAGGAAGTATATCTCATGGCAAAATAAACAGTCATGACGAACGGCAAAGAGGAAACGAAACTGGCTGAATTGTGGACTGTTTATTCAACACAGCGGGGAACCAATAACTACAGCTCACGGTGAAATGGCGAGCTGTATACATTGGAGCCCGACCTCGTTGAATAAGCAGTGCAGTTCAGCCACCTTCCTGTATATTTTACGATTTCTATGAATCTTTTGTGTTGTCATTGGGTATATATGTATATATACTAATGTTTTGCAGCAAATATATCAGAGTTGTGATATTTCTAAGCGCGCGCAAGTGCTTCGCATTTTACTTGAAAAAGAAGATAAGTAAGCAAATGCCTTGACCTTAAATAGGAAGTGTATAGTGAAACGCTACCACAAACAGGCGTCTACCAAACATTCATATAGGTTACTTCTGGGTAGTGTTATCTGCAGCATAAAACTCGCATCGACGTATACGTTTCTGGGCTCTCCAGCAAAAAGAATTTCAGTTATAAGTCATATGAATTTCAGTGAAGGCAGAGAAAGAGCGCCGACTGTACCCAGCGATGACCCAAGTGCTTCAAATATGAGTGTTTTGGTATTCCGAAATTCTGGTATTATATTTGAAAGCTGCGTATAAACGGTACCCAGGAGCGAGCAATGAAGTAAATAAAAGCAGCAAAGAGTATGACGAGCAGCTCCAGGCTATTTTCTTTTACAAAACAAAGAACAGCCTGAAATGTCGCACTTATTTATTTCTACACAAAAGGGCCCGAATACAAGCACAGAGTTCAGATCGGTTACGCAATCGTGGTTAGATAGACGCACCCTTGCTACAGTAAAAACAAACTGCGGCCAATTTCGCTCAACATGGGACCTGGCGCCAAGTGCTCGCCTCTATGCGGATTGCTCTCTGCGTGACCGGTTTACTGAACCCCGCGCCTACACTGATTTTATAGCGGATAAAAGAAAATAGCCCAAAAACAAACAATCAGTCAGAAAAGTGTAGAAAACTGGGCCTTCTTTCAACATTTTATTTAACAATTTCATGTGAGGCGAAGTTGTATATAGCAAACAGGCGAGAAATTTCAGACTGTCTATGAACAGCAGCTACAATAATCAAAAATCAAGGCCCGCACACGCCACCTTGAAGGGTCCCCACGTTTTCAGTGATTTCTATACTGGTTTTGTCAGCACATATAATTAGTAATAATGCGTGCCGCAGCATAAATCGTAATGATAACATCTGGAGTTTGGCGTCCCGAAACCACGATGTGATTATGAGGGGCGCCTTTGCGGAGGGCTGCGGTGATTTCGGTCACTTTCACTGACATAGCAAAATACACTGGTTTCTGCCATTTTCACGGGTCTCTACCGATGCGAGCGCCTTGGCAGGAATTGAACCCGCCTCCTTCGGGTCAATAGCCGAACACCTTAGCCACTGATTCACTGTCGCGGACAGCATGCGTCATCAAGCGAAAAGTTCAAAAGACGCGTCCGCTGAATGTGTTATTATGCAAATGACAAAGCTACCGCACACGGCGGTTCAATAGATGCCAGCTCGTCATGAACACCTGACCGTCACATTTCAACCTGGCTTCTTAACCATCTACGGGGGGCTTATGCGTTGAGTTGTTTATTATTTCATTTTATCTGGTTTTATATTTACCTCACTGTCTCTATTGCTCTTTTTTTACTTTTTATGTCGCAAACTACGTTCTTTTATCTTTTTCGACATCATATTTTACTTGTAAGAATCCTCCCTGATCAGTCTCTCACTCTGAGGACATTTTATTGTTTCTTTACCTTTGTACTTTATTTTTAGTGTGCCCTAGTATACCATCGAGCATTTCGCTTATATCTACCATCAACTGTCTTTATCCACATTATGATCATTTTCTTTAGTGTGCCTCGTTTCCTCTTGTGTATTATTACGTACTTTCCATCTCTCCAACTTTTTTATCCTCCATCAAATTGCTCTCTCTTCCTCTCTCTCTCTCTCTCTCTCTCTCTCTCTCTTTCTCTCTCCCTTAATCCCACTTTCTATCACTCTTTATAGCCTTCCATCACTCTGCCTTACGCGCTTAAAGTCCTTCGTTGCTACATGCTCAACAAACGCCTGCATTCTTCAAAAAAAGCTTCCTGGCTCTTCAGATTTATCCTCTGCAACAAAGTTCCGAGATTTAGGCAGAGACGATCGCTCCAACTATGCCGTTTGACGATTTAGTATACGGGCAACGAGCATACGTCGGGCCTTTAGGCGCGGTTCCCAACCGAGTGATTTGCATAACAGTGAACAGTGGTCCCATATATTTCCCGTTTTCCTTGTCTTAAGCACTAAGACAAGCGATATACTACCAGCGTGCAATCAGTCTTATCGCAAGATTATCAATACCAGAGGCCAGATTATTTTGTTTAGTGCTTAAAGTGTAATGAAATGTTTTTGAATTGATGAAAGAGGGCAATGAAGAGAATGCCTTCGGACAGACCGCAGAATGCAGCGCTGACTCAGGTTGCGAGTAAATAATAATTGTGTCTCCCCACGTGTTCTGTCATTTTCCCAATGTTCTATAGCGAAACCTGTTATAAGATCACAACTTGGGTCTGGCGCAGCGCCGTGGTTCTCCGCCGCCGCCGCTGCTGGTGTCCGTAACCACATCACGCAAAATTATCAAAAAAAAACAAACTTAGTATCAATGACGCAGTGGAGCTCGAATCCGGGGCCGTTGGGTGTCGCCCCAGTATTCTACTACTGAGCTACGCCGGTGCTTGCCCAAGGCAGGCTTGATGTCGGGAACAGAATCGCCCTGTTATGAGTAACAGGGCGTTTCAGAACAGCAAACGAACAACCAGGCGTTACATAATGCGAATAGTATAAAGAAATTAGTCATCCAATGCTCTAAACGACTACAAAAACTTATCCTTGATAACCTATTATCTGCGGCACATGATGATGATGATCCTTGCAATACTGGCGCACACCCACAAATGGGGATTGGGCAAGAACAGGGCCACAAGATCTTTTGGTTTAAGGCTTAATACACAAAGTAACTTGGGACTGAATATATATATTTCCAAGTGACAAAAACACACGATTATCACTCGATCTTTTTTTTTTGAAGAGTACTTTTCAAATTACTCGAATTATTGGGGTGCAATCGAGCGAGCAAAAAGGCGAAAAATCCGCCAGCTTCTTATTCTTCGTGAAGCCACTTAGAACGTAACTTTTCAGTAGAAAGTATGCGAGTGTTTAAACGCTTGTCCACAAAACGATGAGCCATATTGCACCACAGTGCGCCACTCCCTCTTCTGATTGGTCGAGTGCCACAGAAATGAAGCTTTGAAATAGAGGCAGAAATGAAAGATATGCGGTTTCGTTTCAGGCTCTCTGATGGCAAATGGATGAAGTAGACAAATTTTCTGAATGCTTCTTTAGGAGTCGAGCATGCGAAAGTTTGTATTTCTTAGCTTAAAGCAATATAGATTTGTTGATTAATTTTCGGACAATTTTTTTTCATTGCAAATAGTCTAACTTTTCATAAGCAGATTCACAGTAAATAGAAAATAAAACAATTAATACCAGTGCATGAAGTTCTAACAGGTTCTTTCTCTCTCTCTCTCTCTTTTCAAGTAAGCACGCTCCCAAAGCTTTCAGAAGCATGTGGTAATGAAACGGAAGAAAATAGTAAAATAAATCCGTATAAGTAAACAACATGTTCAATTGAGCCTCTCAGCGCTGTTCAGAAATATAATGGAAACCAACAAGTTAAACTTCGTCACCGTGAAGACTTGGACTAGTCAAAACATACCAGTTATACGGAAACCTGAACTCCACTATCACTGCAGCAATCTGTGTGCCTTGGACTAAATTAATCTTCAGCTGAGCTTCAGTGGATCTGGTAACTGATTCATGACTGCAGTGTTCATCGAATGGTAACCAATCAGTGCACGTGGCATTGGCGAAAACCACGAACGCACTTATAAAGTTCTCTCCGACCTTTTCGATCAGATTACAAGTCTGTCTGACGAAGTTCAGAGTGAACGCACTGTTGATCAACCGTTACAGTCAAGACGTCGATTTGCACAATGAGTAGCACGATGAATACTAACGAGTTCTCAATTTCGTAGTCGACTTCCCGAGTCGCTTAACAAGCTGACAATGGCCACCGCAAGGCACCCCTCTAGTTTCAGCAATACAGGCTCGCGTTCCTTGTGTAGGTCATGGTACAGTGTGGTGTGGCAAGTTACCGTCGCGAAGCTAGAACCTTTTCCCGAAATCTGGAGAAGTTCATTACAGAAAAAAAAAGTATCGCATTGAGACGTACTGCCGTAAGAGGTGTGAAAGAAGGTTAATCTAGCTTTGGCTCGATAATAGCTTCATTAGCATTTAGACACTTCATTACCCGGCGAACGTGCGTCTATCGCTGTGATTGGTGCGTGCTAGAATGACTATACTACTAGGTGCAACCTGATGATTCTACAAAAAATAGAAAATTTAATTAACCCGAAATAGGCAACCTTTACGTGGAATTGGACATCACTAGCACTGTTTAGGTTAAGTTAGTTTTTATGTATGGAAGAATCCCGCTGGTGTGGGGAAAGAGTATTTTTTTTCAGAAGACAACTACGCTTTCTGAACATCTGCAATGAAAATATTTCTTCGAAAATTGTTTTTCGAAGCATCTTGCAACTAATCAGAATTATGGCCTTTTAATAAAACATGTTGGTTTAGTAAAATACATACGTCTTATCACGTGACAGTCTATGTCCGAAATGTGTAAAGGCCCAGAATTTTGCTTTTGCGAGTTCTGCCCAAACTGACGTAAGGTTTCGAGCTACATAAATATTCCCAGACCTCCAAAGTTTCATATCAGTTTCAACGTAAAGAACGCGAGGATTTTTTTCATACCTCATAAATTGAGTGTATTAAGCAGTTTTCAACCTTTATATCCGCATCAATAGTGCACTTGAAGTTGTAAAAGACTATGTCTACATGGGACAGGTAGTAACCGCAGAGCCGAACCACGATATTGAAGAAACTAGAAGAATAAGAATGGGGTGGAGTACATTTGGCAAGCACTCTCAAATTATGACAGGTGGATTGCCACTATGCCTCAAAAAGAAGGTATACAACAACTGCGTTTTGCCGGTACTTAGCAACGGAGCCAAAACATGGAGACTTACAAAGAGGGTTCAGCTTAAATTGAGCACCACGCAGCAAGCAATGGAAAGAAAAATGGTAGGTGTAACCTTAAGAGGTAAGAAGAGAGCAGAGTGAATTAGGGAACAAACGGGGGTTGATATCATAGTTGAAATCAAGAAGAGTAAATGGACATGGGCCGGGCATGTAGCGCGTAGACAGGATAACCGCTGGTCATTAAGGGTAACTAACTGGATTCCCAGAGAAGGCAAGTGGGTTCGGGGGAGACAAAAGGTTAGGTGGGCAGATGAGATTAAGAAGTTTGCGGGTATAAATTGGCAGCAGCAAGCACAGGACCGAGTTAACTGGCGGAACATGGGAGAGGCTTTTGTCCTGCAGTATATGGCATAGTCAGGCTGATGATGATGATGATGATGAAGATGATGATGATGATGACGATGATGATGACGATGATCATGATGATGATGATGACAATGATGTTGATGATGATGATGATGATCCGCATCACACCTGTGTCTCGCTCTAAATCATTTTATCGCAAAGGACCAGCAGCATAGCGCGGACTTTCCTACTATAGTGGACCTAAATATCACAGTGAAAAGCCACATAAGCTCCACGGAAAAAAGTTTTTAGTGGCGCCAGAAGCAGCGCCAGCGAAACGGTATCATTTTACATAGACATTGTTACCGTCCTTGGCGAGTTGGAATGTAAGCGCGAGTTGAGAAACAAAACAACAAAGAAAGAACGAAAGGGAGGAAGAATCAAAGACCTCTCCGCCCAAAGTTTGTGCTCTAGTAACACTAGAAGAAGACGACATTTCAACTTTACGAAAGGTTATTGCCGTGATTACTTCCCCGCGCGGACGACGTTCTTCCTCTCTTAGACGACAGCGCTGCGTCCGTGAGGCGAGGTTGGGGCACAAAATAACAAAAACAAAAAACTGTGGTCTATTGCCTACGTCGCTTCAACTGGGACACACACTACGCTTCAAGTTCAAAAGCGTTTACGCTATCTGCTGTACGGGCCATTCAGTGCACATCAGCACATCATTCTGAGATAAGTGTTCACTATGTGTCATATATGTCGTGATTATGTTGGCGGGTTGGACAAGAAATGAGGTTCATAAGATGATGTAAGCATTTGTCCGGGCTTACAAGTGTGAAACTATGATCGTTTTCCTTATGACAACTAAGTTTCCTAACAGCACTGGAAAACGATTGAGCGTGCAGTAATTAACCTCATCAAGAGTGCACCAATGTGCAGTAGTTCCCTGTATGGACCCTATTCGTGCCTGTTCATGTGTATCAGTCGAATAATACACCTGCATAAATGCCTTATAATGAAACAACGATCAATGATCTCGATGTGAGAGTAGTGGCGTGGCTAAGCGCAAGGATGAATTTAATTTGTGGAACTAAAACGAAAAGAAATAAAAAAATGTTAAGCAAAATGATAAAATTGTGAGGAGTGAGAAAGAATAGGCTCATTCGTAGCCATATATAGTCGTATATATCTCCTGTTGAAGGAGTGCCACTTGGACATTGTGTCTATATTCCTGCCAGATCTCCTGCCTTTATTTCTTGCTTTGTTTGTTCTTCTGATTGCATGCGTATAAAAAGTTTTACCGTTAGCGTGATGTCAAAACAATGTCAGTGTCAACCTTTTGCTGACATTGTTGCTGATGTAAATTGTTACTGAGAGATTCGTTGTTACGACTCAGTCAAGACTACGACACCACTGTCAGTCTATATACGTTAGTATTGCGTGTTATTACGTCCGCGTACCTGTGGTGTTATTATCCGGCCATTATAAATACATAATTACATACAGACACATTCTGGAATTCATCGCGTGAAGATACAAGGTAAAAGAAAAGCTCGTTCTGTGCATATCTCTCCGCTTACTTCAGTTTTTTGCGTGAAGCTCCCAAACAACGCCGTCGCCAAGACGTTGCCGCTGGCATCGCAACAGCGCCTATTGATCGCCTCATCAAACGAACCGCTCTCCCACTAACGCTACCTGTTTGTCGTGATCGTCCAGTGTTGGCAGGAATGATGCACTACTTCGGAGAGACGGGTGCATGCAGTGGCCTATAGGTTATTCGTGATTGTAAGTGGCTCTGACCGTCTTCAATTTGTGAAGGAGTGTCCGACCTTTATTTTTTTTTCATCGGAAGTGGATTGACCTTTTCGTACCGACTCTAGTGGGTTACCTCAATTGACCCTTCGTTTCACCGGCTATTCACCATCTCATAAGAATTCTAAGCGCAGCTTCTCGATAAGGAAAGGTGAATAGTGTTCGAAGTTCATACTTCAAACAGGATAGCTACTACGCCATAAGTCATATCTTT
This sequence comes from Rhipicephalus microplus, assembly GCF_043290135.1. Taxonomy (NCBI): domain Eukaryota; kingdom Metazoa; phylum Arthropoda; class Arachnida; order Ixodida; family Ixodidae; genus Rhipicephalus; species Rhipicephalus microplus. The sequence goes on from NC_134706.1 coordinate 43,404,477, forward strand.
GCGGAAAGTAATGCGTCCCCCGCTACGCTATTATTCTTGTCCCCTTCCCTAATTTCCCAGTGCAAGGTAGCCAACCCGATGTCATTCTGGTTAACCTCTATCATTTAAAGCGCACGAAAAACAGACATAAAGAGAGGACACTTCGTGCGCTTTGGATATGCGCTTTGGATATCATTTAAAGCGCACTTTTCGTGCGCTTTAAATGATAGTTATACCATGCATATCCAACTAGCCCAACTTTCGATTCTGCTGGTTAACCTCACCGCCTTCAACCTCTTGTTCCTTCCTTCCTTCCTTCCTTCCTTCCTTCCTTCCTTCCTTCCTTCCTTCCTTCCTTCCTTCCTTCCTTCCTTCTTTCCTTCCTTCCTTCCTTCCCTCCCTCCCTTCCTTCCATCCTTCCTTCTTTCCTTCCTTCCTTCCTTCCTTTCTTCCCTCCCTCCCTCCCTCCCTCCCTCCCTTCCTTCCTTCCTTCCTTCCTTCCTTTATTTCTTTCTTTCTTTCTTTCTTTCTTTCTTTCTTCCTTCCTTCCTTCCATCTGCGGATACTGCTATACATCTGTGAAGTATTATATGCGTTTTATTAATGGTGCATACGACGATGACGATGACAAATGATGTTCAACCACTTCGCTATGTGTGAAAAGCATTAAACGGCATACTCATTGTGCAAACAGTATTGTGTGGTGACCCATTGTTATTTTACTCTTCTACCTCTCTTTATTACATAGCCTAACGTGACTCCTTGTGCGACATGGTGACTGTATACGGCCTTTTTGCAAATCTGTTTCAAGCAGCTCCTTGAATCTGTGGTAGAATATTCGCCACTGATTACCCTGTACCAAAATGATAAAAAGACGATAAAGAAGATGGGGCAGAACCACATCACACGTAGCAGATTCAGAAAGCATGCACGACAAACTGTAAACTCTATGTGCTCTCCCAATTTCTCGCAGCATATTCACGAAGTGAATGATGACGGGTCGCTGAAGCTACGGGGAACATTAAGCCCTGCACATTGTCCCCTCGATGATGCACAGACGTGACAACAAGTGTGTACAGTATATCCAAAAATGTTTATTAAACACAATGTGCATATGACGCTGAGATGTCTATATGGATACCCATATGGATAACCATGTATAGATATCAGTATCCATATGGTTCTTACGAGTATTTATAAGGATATTCATAGGGATATGTATAATTAAATGGGTATTCATATGAATGAACACGCATATGGATACTCATGTGTGTATATGAATATCCCTGTTAGTATCCATATGAATGCCCACATGGATATTCATATGAGTTATGTGGATACACATATGGATATCTATATGGTTATGGATATCCATAACGTGTTGTGCCGACAGACAGGGTACTGACAATGAATATGTCTTGACTCTAAGGAGCTTTGCCCTTAAACAGCGCGTGCAGACTGGACAAGAACAAGAAAGAACACAACCTACCACACTGAATAACAGTAAAACATGGTTTATTTTTCTATAGACAGGAAATATGTACTTCACCAAAATGTCAATCAAACACAAACAAAAAAATGGCAGCATATCCACGGAATGAATGATGGGGAGTGCGGCGAAGCATTCGTCCGTCCATTCGTTCTTGCTTCCGTCCGTTCCTGCGTAAGTCTGTGTAACCGTCCATGCGTCCATACACCCGTCCGTGCATGCGTCTGTTCGTGCGTCCGTCCGTGCGTTCGTCCATGCATCCGTGCCTGCGTCCGTTCATGCGTCCATTCATGCATCTGTCTGTGTGTTCGTTCGTCCATCTATTCAGCACTCTAAGTACCACCATCTCGCATCATTTCATCATATATTCTCCATATAGAAGCACCGCCATCCAGCGGACATTTCAAGGACTAAACGGGAGATGGCACATGCACACTTTCTTACGGCTTGCGCTTCGGGTTCACTTCCCACCTTTAACCACCTCGAGTTCATGGTATATACTAGTTCACTGTATTCATGGCTATGTGGCCCACTGCTCGCTAAACCTTTCTTAAACCAAGCAGCTTACACCCAGCGAGTATAACGTAGCAACCCTTTCTTGTCAGATTGTGCTCAATGTACATGCCAATAGCTGCCGATGGGGATCGCAGCGTGCGCGTTACCTAAAGGCTGAGTGCTCCTGTCTTTCATTCCCCCTTAGCAGCCATTAACCTGTGCATTGAGCACTATCTTTTATTGTTCAACAACGCACAGAAGAAATCTCTCACCGGATCTACCTTGGAGGTCAAAATCGTAAGGACCGCTATTTTGGGTATGTGCCACTGGTGGTTACGTACTACGAGGGACGCACAAGCCACGTCTTAAGGGGCTTCGCCTCTAAAAATGAAGACTCGGCCAGCGTACAGGCAATACAATCGCTTTATCGAAGAGAAATGTTAACTCCTTCGAAAGGAAGGAAATCTAAGGAAGGCGAACACCTGCTACTAGCCATGGTAGATCTGATACGCTTCAAAAATGAGACGCGCGCGTTCGTCACTGCCTTCGGACAGGAAAGTTTAATCTCGAAAAGGTGGCTGGCAATCGCAATCAATAAAATAGACAATTGGCTAATGTTTGTTTTGAGACCTTGCTCTAATAAATGCGCATGCGGTTGATCATGTGATCGAGGCATAAAACACGTTTGATTGTTAGTCAGCGCTTTGGTTTGTGTCATTTCGTTTGCCATTTTTTAGCGCTTATTTTTACAAGAAATCATGAATGGAACAGACGAAATGTGTACCCTAGTCCCCAATATTTATATAATATAGTAATATTTTCCTTCATATGATGGCTAGCGTTCGGCCTCATAGTGTCTTTCTCACTGTTCATTTTTTTTATTTCACACTACCGAGCAGGTTGATTTGTATACCTGAAAGTACATTTGTTGCTCGCATTCGGAAATGGGATGACATCGTGATTCCTCTTGCAAATATATTTTCATCAACACCTGTCGTGATGGTACACCAGTTTTTTCCTAGAAAAAATAGCATACCGACCGTACCGCTTCCCAGATATTGCTTTATTAACCCCTTTTGCACGGTACATGTCAAGTTTATGGTCACCCTACACAGGTTGTCTGGGTGCAGGTGTTCCATCATAAACACTTTGTGTGACATTTTGTCGGAGTATGTGACATTTATTCCTGCCCTCCAATGACATGTGGTCATAGTCGTTGATAGATAATTTGTATGGACACTACGTGGCTAAGTATTCCACACTACAAGTAACATCAAGGCCCGGGGCCTTTTCATAGCGCCGTATTTATATCATCTCGTATCCGTGCTCTTTCAGCGCTGTTTTCTCAATCAACATAAGTATGTACCAACATGTCCCTTCATGGCATCATTACCTTTCATACGCACTTCTATAGAGGCACATTTGAATATGTTCAATAAAAATTATTTTCAACTCCTGTTGACACCTGCGCTAATGAGATATATACTCTATAAACATGATGTGTGATCATCTTTTATAGCGTTATGTATTGATCCTCGAGCGAAAAGAACAGCTAAACACAGTCCTTCTGCGGAAATTTCATGTCAAAACATTTTGTACCAGTTTACCATATTTGTTCCCGGACAGCTAACCGCATCAAGACGAAGTGACCGCTTTTGAACATGCAGAAATTTGAATTGGAAAACAAAGATTTATTTCTTCTTTCGGCATGTTTACGACGCCTCAAAAACGACGTGCTACCATGCTAAGCCACTGTCCCATTATGCCATCTCAGTTTTCGAACTCATCGCATGTGTATCAATTTTCCCGGCTTTTCCTCGTGCAGTTCTGGAGAGTCAAGGCAACGCGCAAGCCATCTCTGCCCTAAACGCTCAATATTCTCGAGTATTTATCCGAGACCCTAATGGATGCACTTGCAGAACTTTACGCCTTGTTGATGTTCGCACATTGTTTACGGCCCATCAATAACATATCCTTTCTGGAAGAAAACGAGGCTACGCAGAGAAATGCCTAGCTGGGGTCATTATAACAGGATTCAACCATTTCATATGGTCTACCTCTTTTCTAGATCAACGCGAAGCTGAACAACAACTATATTTTTCATTTACTCAATTCATTTTCGCTTCAGCGCCGGTAGCATGGTCATAAACATCTCTTGCGTTCCATAAGCACTTCCAAATTCCTGCCATCTCTTGAATAATTTATACTGGGCTGCTCTGCGGATAATACAGGCCACTTCTTTCTGAACAACAAGAATGCCATATTGGGCTTGTCATTAGGCCAAACGGGAGTGACTTCCAGCATATGTTTTTTTTTTCTTCTGTCTCCGGTAATATCGGTCTCGTTCTTGTGGAATTAGCTCACTTTTCTAGGAAAAACGTGAAAATGCTATGATCCTATTGTACACCATATTCCTCATCATTTAAACTGCCAAGGTTAGTGTTAGGTTTTGTTGTTTTTTCATTTTAAGAGCAAATGCAGCCTCTGCCTCTCTCCTCTCCTACGCTACGCCTCGCTCGCCTCGCAACGCCGACACAGGGAGCGTCTGCAAAAGTGCTCTCGCATTGCCTCTCTCTCTCTCTAAGCATTTCGCCACGTCGTTTTGTTGTGCTTTTCTTCTTTCACTGTTTTGGTATTTTCTCTGTCTTTGCAACAACTGTTATTCCCGTACCCCCTTCCCCAGCACCGGGTATACCCAGCCAGTCTAAGAATTGGTGAGTCTTCCTGTCCTGTCCCTTATTTTTTCCTCCTTCCTCCTCCTCCATGGGGCGTTTACACCCCTATTCCACATGCACGCCCACCCCCTCTCTCTTCCTTCTTACGCTCTTCTCTCCGGTCTTGCAGCCCTGGCGCAGGGAGCGTCTGCTAACCTACGCTCTTTCTCCCTCTCCTTTAGGCATTTCTCCTCGCGACATCTCACAAAACCGACGCAGCCAGCGTCTACTAGCGAGTTTCTTGATTGAAAAACCCGACCGCTCGCGTTGCACAACCCCGATGCTCTGCAGTACCCTATGGTTTTCTTCTGGTAGACGATGTATTTTTTTAAGGGTCGAAGCTTCTGGAGCCATAGGTCTCTACAAGCATGTCTCTCTTGGTACGTGACCACCTAGTTCTAAGACTTACTCAGCAGATTCGGCCGCACAGACAGACAGACAGACAGACAGACAGACAGACAGACAGACAGACAGACAGACAGACAGACAGACAGACAGACAGACAGACAGAAGATTAATGATTAAGCGATAATACCCTTCAAAGCTTGACCCAACTCATCGTCATTTACTCCGTGGATATGCTGTAATTTTTTCCCTGTATATCGTGACGTTTTCGTGTCATTCGCTTCCTCCGCTGACAGCAATGGTAACGTCGCTCAACGCCTTTTGAACCCAGCTAACGTACGCACCAACCTCATCAGAGTCACTGCCTGTCAGTCAAATTCTTCAAACTACCGAACCTACCTAACTTAAAAGATTATTCATTCCACCCGAGATCAAAGCCCTTTTTGGTTTCGCGGAACCTCCGCAAAGTATAGAAGTCTGGAAAATTGCGCCAGATTCGAATCTTCAATAGCAAGCAGCAACTACTTAAGGAAGATAGTAAGTTTAGCTGCTGAAATTACTGAACGCTGAGTGTTTACAGGAGACCAGCAGAATGATCCACACAATTTATTTGGCAACGTGACAGGCTCCTCTTAGTGAACCCGCCAGCTCAAATGAGCTAACTGTGCTACGAGACGCAAACATTTCAGACCACGTCGAGAAGATTCTGTAAAAAAAAAGATTAAAGTACATCATTTAGACGCGGTTCACTGGTGCGCACTTCTTGTCAAGCTTCCTGCCGCAGCTTCTCGCTGCTCTGCGGCTTTTTGCCGCAGCTTTTTGCATTGACATACCCAGAAGATGACCAAGACTTTGAACGAGTTATCAAAGAAGCAGTGGACGGCGTTTTCAAGCATGTGCTCAGGAATAAATCACGAACAGCGCTTTTAAAAGGTGATGTTACTTGCCTAATAAACGATGCTCTTCAAGTGATAAAGACAGGAAAGGTGGCCCCTGAATTTATTTAGGCAGCTTTTTAAACCAACCGATGCGGAATAACTGGAAGTTTCTCTCATATATGAAACTCGCATGTCTGGTTACCTTCCAAGGTAATGGTAACCGAGGACAAACTCTGGTGAAGCCGTCTAGGTTAATTTTTTATGTTCAGCTTAAAAAATCGGCCGACTAGAGAGCATTTCGTGGTAAAAAATTCTGAAGAAATTTTTTGACGAGTAACGACGCTCGATCAAATTGCATTGTCAGCAGGACTTCTATTCTTTGGCACCACATATGTTGCTTTTATGCCTTCTATGCGGAAAAAATTGAGGAATTTTGGAAAGTGAAGTTCCAGGAATACCTTTCAATGGTTTTAATTTTTTTTACCTTCAACAGCCATTGAGTATAACAGCCAATTTTACATACAGCGATCCGTAATTTGTGTGAGTTTAGCCATAGCTTCTATTTTGTGCGACATATTTTTTGCATTGCTCAATGTCATAGGAGCTACGTCAGTCGTCACGCCCACAAAACAAGTGTCCGAGTGCACAGATTATTACAAAGATGTTATGAAGAACAGCTATTTAGGCCAGAAGATCGGCGACACTCTAGGTACTTCAATAAAGCTCTCGAAAAAATGAAGTTCACGCACGAGTTGCATTTGCTTCACCCGAATTTGATTTCTTGACATCAACTTATGATTTTTGCGAAGTCAGCATGCGTGCTGTGCCTGTCAGTCTAAATCAAATACCTTCTTATCTTATGGCAGTGCAAAGACTAAACAGATTGACTGGGGCGTAGCCACTACGTGTATTAGGACAGCAATAAATAGGCCACGTCAGCACGTTTGTGAGTGTAGCCTCATGAGTCAGCAAACGTGATCACGAGAGGCAGGCTTTCCTCGTTCCGTCATTGCATCCATGTGCGAAACAGTCTTGCAGACATCAAAAACAGGACTAAGCAACTAAGAAAAAAAAGCGGCTGATTCCACTATATAGGAATTGGTATACAACAAAATTGAAACGTGTTTTTGTAAGGGTAGTTCAGCGTTTATTGTGCATAGGTTGAGTAACAGCAACAAATTGCAAGTTCAGGATAGGAACGGCAAGCAGCTCGAAACTTGAAGCACGCACCTCAAGCAGAACACGCGCACGAAACTGGCATACACAGGATGAGTGGGGACTAACATCTATCACAGCTCTACACTTAAAGCGCACTGTTCAGACTGAAAGGCGCACGAAACGAGCGCACAATAAACACAAGACAAGCGCGAACAGCTGTCACAATTTTTCCTGCGTCATGTTTCTGCAGCGTGCCCCTTTCGTCAACGCGACCATGGCAGCCTGCGAATTGACTTTTCGTCCCCTCTCGAATTACAAGTTTCATTAGCGTGCACGCAGAAGAGACCACGCTCCGTGGAGGCGGTGCTTCGTGGGGGCGACAACCTTTAGAGCGCGCTCAACGCGAACCTGTCGCACCTACTCACCCCTCAAAAGAAAAAAAAAAATCACAGCATTTCCCCGGAGTGAATGATGATGAGTGGGGCGAAGCGTCCGTCAGCCCGTCCGTGCTTCCGTCCGTCCGCGCGACCATCCAAGCGTCCGTCCATGCATCCGTCTGTCTGTTAGGGCGTCCATCCGTCTGTACGCCCGCGCGTTTTACCATCCGTCCGTCCATCTGCTGGTCTGTCTGTCTGTCCGTCCATACGTGCGTCCATCTAGTGAACAATCCAAGTACCGCCGTTTTCCATATCGCATCCCCTGTCGCACACACTCACTCTAGAGTGGGTATGTGCCACCAGTGGCTACGCACTACTACATATATACAAGATAAGGACAAACCCACGCCCTAAAGAGCTTCACTCCTAAAACGTGCTAAAGTTCTAAATGTCCGAGGACCGCCAAACAGTGTATGGTGTCTATAATTGCGGTGAAGTTAATACACCATCGTTAGTACACAGCCGTTAGTGCTTTGCGCGTGGCGCTGTGGTTAGCGCCTTGCGCAGAGCATGGAGTGTTTGCTCGTTCGATTGCGCGCGACAGATGCTTGCCTTCTATTTTTTTTTTGCAGTCGCTTATTATATACTTTTCAACGTCACTTCCGTGACCGAAGTATGTAAGCGGAGCCACAGTTGACCCCAGTATCGAACACTTTCGCATTGAAGAAGGCGAAACAGGAGATCGGTGCACGTTGTCTCGTACTTACACTGGCTGTTGGAAGTTGTTATTAAATTTTTAAATAGGCGCAATCACTACTTGCTTGCGCCATACACGTGGTCTTTTATACGAGCCCGCAAGATGGAGAAAACAGTTCATTCCTTTTTGTACAGCATTGGTGAACAATTGTTGGTAAATACGACCCAGTTCAAGTACCTTGGGATGACGCAAAAATGACGCAAAAAATGACGCAAAAATTATCATGGAATGAGCATATCGATAACATTTGCATTGAACCTATCAAAAGTTATATCTATAGAATAAGAAACTAAAGGATGCATCGTGCGACGTAAAACATATTGCATAAACCACCTTCATTAGGACAGTACTAGAATATTCATACGTTGTCTGGAGTCCCCATCAAGTTACTTTTAAGAAGCTAGAAAGAATAAAGAGACTAGTGGCGCGCTTTATTTGTTCAACGTACCGAAGAAAGGAATCAGTCACACTGATGTTACGGAGATGCAACCTAGATCCTCTTGAACTACGCAGAAACAAATATAGGCTGAAAGTATTGTTCCAAATAATGACGATCAAATGAAGATTGATGAGCTCAAATATTTACACGATCCAGGCAAAAGGGATCCGCAAACTAACCACGATTGCGTCACAAAATCATACCAAAGAAATACTGACACTTTTCGATATTCTTTTTTTTTTCACATGTCATAGAAATGTGAAACAAACTGCCGAACAATATTGTTGTTTTAAAAAATGTTACTGACTTCGAAAATGCTGTAGAAGCGCATTTGCGTGATTGCAGAATTAAATTTTTTTCTTCAGTGCCATATGATGTAATTGACTTCATGTTCCTAGCAAATAAGTTGAAAAATGACTGAATTTTTAATTGCTGTTCGATCGTTATTTTGAATGTTGAGTTGGTAATTTGGAAAATACTAGTTTACACTGTGAGTTGTCAAAATATTAAGAAAGTTTATGAACATCGTACATCCTTCAAGTATGTCCTCTCTGTTATGACCCTCCATGAGGGTTGACAGTATTGCCCAATAAATAAAATAAATAAATAAAGGCCATCCTTCCACAAGCACCACTAATTTCAAAAATCGTTTCACTTAATGCGAGAATAATGTAATATATATCAGATTCCCATGATTCGTGGAAACGCTTACGTAGTTCAGACGGCGCAATGTTTCAACGATTATCGTCGGCAACATTGCAATGACGTCAAAGCTGAATGTGGTGGCTATTCAGTTTCCTATTCCCGATGTGCTCCTATGCTTGAAAAAACGATATTTAGAGGATAACAGAAATCTAACAAGAGAAAAGGAAATTTGAAAGCCTTTTGAATGAGTAACGATGGTAATAATGGTGTCAGTTCAACCTCCCTTCTATTGTGGGAAAATTATATTTCTTGAAATAAAGATTTATGATGTTATTAGCCAGTGTGAGGGGCGGATGGCTGTTCCGAGAGTGTATAAAAGGCTTTTTTCTCTTGTTAATAGTTTTATTGAAAAAAAGCGCTTGTCCCGGAGCCTTCGTTTTTATGTCATAGTCTTGTTCCTTTCGCGCTTTTATTTTTATTTGCTCTGACTGATGGATGTGAAAAAGAGCTAAATGTGTAGAGAACGTGAAGCAAACACTAACTTTGACGAGCCGCAGAGCACAATGAAAAACACACGCAAACATCAACTACACGTTCTCGTGTTGAATTTATCGGGAACTATCTTTTTTTGTGTGTGTGCTGCCTTAAACATCAGATGTTGAAATCTCGGGCGACTCTTTCTCAGACGGTCTCAGTGGCAGTGGGCCACCGTTGCGTAAGAACGTGAAACTGCGGATCTTCACCACACTTCCCTTCCTCCTTCTAAAGCTAGCCTGACGTTTTTTTTTGTTTTTTTGTTTTTCGTTTTCAAGTAGCTGCGCTATGAAGCAGGCCCAACATTTGCTTCGATTCATGTGACTTTGCGTCATTTTCTCGGAAGTACACGCCCTGAACACGTGGTGACTTAATCTTTTCAGGGGAGTCGCTTGCGCAATTGCATTTTCTGATTAGCTTGTTTGCACGAACAATTAGTTTTTTTTATTTAGCTGTTTTTTTCCTCGCAACAGTTTTCCGTCAGGACCCTAAGCTCTGAAGCAGCTCAAGCTCATCTATACGAATATGTAATCTTAAGGGTTAATGCGCTATATCATAACATCTCCTCCTTGTTCTATTCTCAAACGTAATATGAATTGTAGTTTTTATCAAACAACGCATATATTAAACCTACGGGGTTAATTGCGAAGTGAGGAGCTAGTAATTTAAGACCTTCATTATTTATTTCAATGCTGATGCTCTGCTCATGTGTGAAACCTGTGGCTAACACGCTGGTGTAATTTTCATGGCCGGCACTATTATTGCCTGAGAGTTGGCTTGAATGTGCCGCTGAAGTATATTTGAGTATGCGGAATTTGACAAGGCTAATGATTAGGATGAAATCAGGTATGTGATGGGGCTGTTACACACACACACACACACACACACACACACACACACACACACACACACACACACACACACACAGACACACACACACACACACACACACACACACACACACACACACACACACACACACACACACACACACACACACACACACACACACACACACACACACACACACACACACACACACACACACACACACACACACACACACACACACACACACACACACACACACACACACACACACACACATGAAAGGTGTTGTCATTCAGATTTATACCACAGGCAATTATGTGATGCTAGTTGTATATACCTTGATGTAAATGCAAACAGTGCTTGAGCATTTTTTTTTCAAGACATGGCAGGCACTAGGTCATATGCCTTCGATATTCGCAATCTACTTGACGCGCATTTCTGAATTACAAAGGTAACATCTAGATGTGCAGTTATTGGGTTATCGAGTTTTTACTGACCAAAGACACCCCAAAGACACACCAAATGTGAAGTTATGTACCAGCTAGCACACCACTTAATTTCAGGGCTGCGTGCCACCCGCTACAGGCGCCCACACCCTCTTTATGCACAGATTACTGAAGCTTCAAGTGCAGCCAAGGTATATAATTGACTCGCCAAACAAAGTGAAATTTGCTTTATGTACCATTTATAGTGGGTATTATTAGCAAAATACGCATCAAAGTGCAGAACGCGAAACAACACTTGCAGTTATTTGCAAAAGGTTGCGTGGTCCCTATCACAAATATAAATCGGTGGAGGCCATATTTTTCTTTATTCTGTTAAGTGCGGACCAATTATGGGGGCCAGATTTTTCGATTGTTCTCGTAATGACGTATGATGTCGTCGTCACTTGGCTCGACGCCGGCAAAAGCGCACACAGCATAGCCAGGCTTCCGTGTGCTCAGATTTGGGTGCACGTTAAACAACCCCAGGTGGTCAAAATTTCCGGAGCTCTCCACTACGGCGTCTCTTATAATCATAAGGTGATTTTGGGACATTAAACCCCACATATCAATTAAGCGTAGTCAGGCTTACAATGTTGAGCACGCACTCACACCTTAGAGGAATCTTTCTCCCATCGTTGTTCGAGAGCCTTGACAACTACAGTAAGTGCGGACATTACTGACATGGCAAAGAATACGCGACAACACAAATCATGTACAAAAATGGAAAAGAACAAGCAAGTGACAAGTGTAAAGGAAAAGAATTAAGATAATAGCAATAAATAGAAATACAGAGAAAAATACCAGGAGAACGGGAAAGAAGAAGAAGTAAAAAAGAAGAGAGAAAAGAGAGAGATACTGAAGTGAAGCAAAGGAGGCGGTCTAGCTAAGCGCTTCTTTCAGAATTGTCCCCACTGTGGCGAAAATGTGTTTTGCTGCGGCACCATTATAACAGTCGCGTTACACCAGTAAACGTGGTGTATTCATCCCGAGATGTTTCAACCAGACTAGTGACCTTGCGTGCCGACAAAGCCACTCCATCTTTGAACGCCCTCATTGCGTCTATCACCAAAACGTTTGCGTGCGTCCCATTGTGTGCACGGCGACTACGCTTTCCTTGTTGATTCAAGACAGCCGTCTATGTCTCGGGACGCCATCGGTAAAACTTTGTCGCTGTTGTTTCGCAGCCTAAATAATCAAACTATCCGGCACGGCATATATTGATCTTGACTCTTCACCCCTAAACACCCTGTGACAATGCTCGGTAATCTGCTGATCCGAAAAGTGGCCGCTGGGCAGCTGCTGAAACCCTGCTTTGATTGATATGTGGGGTTTAACGTCCCAAAACCACTATATGATTATGAGAGACGCCGTAGTGGAGGGCTCCGGAAATTTAGACCACCTGGGGTTCTTTAACGTGCACCCAAATCTCAGTACACGGGCCTACAACATTTCCACCTCCATCGGAAATGCAGCCGCCGCAGCCGGGATTCGAACCCGCGCCCTGCAGGTCAGCAGCCGAGTACCTTAGCCACTAGACCACCACGGCGGGGCGCTGAAACCCTGCTTTTACTGGTTGGCAAGTCCTGCTTATACGTTTTTGAACTCCTCGGTCGGTAGTGGTATTGTTGTCGCGTCGTCAACCTTGCCCCAGTCGGGTCCCTTTGTTCGTAGAAGAGGGCATTTTCGGCTAAGTTTCTTCAGCAGCCTTCGCATTGTCGGTCTCTGTTATTCATCTCTTGCAACACTCAGACCTCGTGGAGAATGTGTGATTCAGTCAACTTTACCTTTTATTTAAAGCTTGTGAAAGACATCTTAAAGCATAAGCTTAAAATAAAACAATGTCGGAAATACATAGAGATCATTCACAGGACGCATGCTCCATTTCCTTCCATGCACAGGTAGAAATTATAACTTGAAAAACAACCTTGAGAGAAAGCCACTAATAATGCTGCAACGGTTGATAGTTTGTATGACTTCGTATTGCCTCGCAATACGCTCTGTTGTCGATCTATTTCATCTGTGCTTGTCATACCTGCCAACGTTTTTCACGTTAAAAAAGCCTTTCCTCCACCAAATGTGCCGCGAAAATTAGCCCACTACAGCCGGCAACTTTGAGAGCCTGAGGCAACCTCTACGTTAGGTTTGCTGGGAAAAATAACTCGCCGTTGAGCTGTAATCCCATCACCACCTTTTCAGAAGGTGAGCCGCAATAAATACTGATTCCTTCTCGGGTTAAGCTATCCGCAGACGTAAACACAGGTGAATGCATCTCAATTACTCCAACTCTCGTTTATTCCGGCCAAGTGATTCATCTTTTGTCCAGGCCTGATGGAGGATTCTTATCTCTTTTTTTACTATAGTTACTATGCTTCTTCAGGTTGCCGCTGTTGCGTAATAGGCAAGAAGAAAAAAATCGGGTGGTCAAGGCATATGTGAGTTGAGACTCCTCCTTCAGTGGACGCCGCACACGGTCGCCATCCGATGCCATAACTCAGCGGCTTCCACCGAGTCATCTCCGGTGTCACGGCAGGGTATCATCCCATTTGCCTCTTGCCTTCGTTGCGACCGTATACGAAGTCGAGGCCGGTCTGCGGTGCCACGTATGATAAAGCTGCAGGCAGCACATCAGGGTAATTCCTTCCTTCACAGCCGTCGGTGGTGGCTATTAATTTTCTCGGCTTGCGTTCCTGAGATGCAGTGATGTGACTCTTGGCGAGGTCGTTATTGGAGGGAAGGCAAGGTGATGCTCCTTCTGATCGGCCCCATACATTCTGCGAGGCGATGGCAGCGTTACGCCCGTTTATTTTCCGTCAGCACGGGAGCTCTTGCTTCGGGCTGCCCCACATGTCCTGTTTTTTTTTTGTTTGAGTGGTTCTTGTTGCCAGGGGTCATTCTCTTTATGCCATAGTATAGTCAGGGTCATTGTGGACAGAGCCATTAAGTAATAAAAGGCTTAAATGGGTGAAAGCCTCTACTTATCGGTTAAACAAAAGTATACCGGTTAAACAAAAGTGTGTGTTTCGTGTGTTGGTCCCACTAACACTCGAAGAGATAGGTCGGTGAACTCACTGGTGAGTAGACTCCCTCGGACTCATTTACACTCAAATCGAGGCGTGAGCGTGAATCTGGGTGAGTAATATTCCGGTGAGTTTGAGTGCAAGTGAGTCCTTTTGAAAAAATTTCGTGAGTACGAGTCCGAGTGATTCTGACAGAAAAAAAAAAAGGTAAGTCCAGACTACAACTCATATTTCTTCAGTGAGTGTGAGTGAGTTTCACTATTTTTACCGACCGAAGAGGAAAACGTGCTGCACACTCGGAAAATGCGATGAGTTGCGCAAGCACAATTGGCTACCAGACTTTTCGAAGCGTATCAGGAGGTACATTGCGAGGGGCACGAGGTTCGCAATACGGGCCTGTTGGTGAACCTGTTGGGCCTTTTGAAAGCACTGTGTGGTGCCCAAATTCACCTTTTTGTGTCACTCTGCCGTTTCGCACTACATCAAGGCTGTTCGAGTGAGGGACACGTAATAAGTTTACTCTGTGTTGTCCGCCTAAAGCAGCGTTCGTCCCGTCTCTCTATCTATCGTATCGATCCAACAGGATGCCAAAACTGAAAATATGTACACTTTCATATCTACACCTCGAATTAAACTAAAACATCGAGTTGCTAGGTATTTTCGAGCTTACTATGCACCCACTACGTGATTTTAAGAAAATGCGTGCAGTAAGGTGTGTGGCCTTGCTAATGGGTGGTCGCCTTTTAACGACGAAGTCACTATAATATTCCAATGTTGTGATGCCCGATGACTATGTATGCTTGTGCTACGCAATAATAAGGCGATATTGCATGTTTTATTGTGAAGCCTGTTTGCAGGACGCCTGTGTTCGTGACGCATGAACGTAATTGTCGCTGCATTTCCAAGCACCGTGTAAGTTAAACAGTATTTCGAAGCAGGCGCCTGGCTTTGTGGCAAAACACCTACCTGCCACGCAAACGGCCCGAATTCGATCCTCACTCGGGCCTGAAAATTATTATTTTTTTTACCTTATTTGCATTTTTTTCTCGGCTTCTTGATCATGCACAAGATGATGATTTCTCGCTCACAACTAAGAATGCCGACGCCGACACCGAATCCTGGTGAGACGAGATATGTAACGTTCTCGCGTTAATTTGAAGTTTCCAGCAAAGTTGAGCCTCATACCTATATTTTTTGGGGGGGGGGGGGGCACGCAAAGTCGTATGTTTCGTCGTTCTCACGTCACGGGGTGACAGCAAATCAACGTTAATTATAGGTTGGTGAGTATTGAAGTAATTATTGTCTTTTTATAGCGCTCGGCCTTCGAAGTGAAATTGTAATGAGTGCCATGTCAGCAACAGTAACTGTCTTCGCAAAAGCTCCGATGCCCTTTAACTTGTGGCCCTGATTTACAGCTGAATTAAAGCAAGATATATAGTTTTTCCGGTGCTCTTACATGCACGAAAAGAAGTGTGGATCAATAAAGTGGAATGCTGGGTCAGTTGGTAAAACATAAAAGTTGGTAAAACAGCTCGTGGGACAACCTGTAGGTAATGTCTACACATATGTTGACGACTTCCTAGTGATGTTAAACATAGAGGATAACTATTCACCCACTTCAGTAGTAACCAACATTTTGGATTGACTTAAACAATGCACAAGTTCATTGCCATTCACACACGAACAACCAGCCAGAGAGGCTTTGCAGTTTTTAGATCTTAACGTTGATTTTAGTGCAGTTGGCCACGTTTGCTGGGAGTTTTCCCCGCGGTCAAAGAAGGGCCTGTTACTGTTTGACTCTTCTCACAGCAAGCTAGTGAAAAGGGCATTATCTAATTCCTGCCTTAGTTCATCACTCAGCAAAACATGTTCTCAATAAATGGAACGCAGTTTCCGGAATCAAGTAAGATGCCTATTCTGTTCGGGTTACCCGGACAGCTTGCTTGTGGCAGTAGGCAGTACCATGCTAAAGAAGTTAAAGAGGTTAAGTACCACCAACACGGCGGAAACGAGGCCAACAAAAACGGTTGTAGCTATGGCCTATATGCACATGATTTCGCATTCTTTCATGAAGATTAGGCGCAAGCATGGCAGTATGCGTTGTTCAAAGGGCTCCCTGCAAACTGGCGAAACTGTGCCCCATGTTGGGAAATCGTTTAAGGGTGAACAAGAGTGGTTGCACCAAATAACATGCCACGCTGTTTGTACTGTGTATTTCAGGGGTTCTGTACATAATCCCCTTGAGCTGCGGAAAAGTCTACGTCGGTCAGACGGGTTGTTGTTTGAATGATCGAATCCGAGAACATGCGACGTCCTTGAAGGTTCTCGCAGGTGGCCCGCACTTGTCAATGCACTGCAGTGATCATGGGTGCAATCCGCAGTTTGGCAGCACGAGAATTCTGGGCAAATCAAAACACAAACTGACCAGAGAAATCATGGCAGCAAGACAGATCAGGGTGAACGCAAGCACGTGTATCAGTGTTCCTTCGGTAGCAATAAGTGAAAAAGAGGTGTCTTTTTTAAGCTGATGAAGTAGATAAACGTATACCTCCTTTTTTGGGGGGAGAGGGGAGGGGGGTGGAACCTTGAAGTGATAGTTGGTTGCACCTGCGCGTTTGTGTTCTCGTTCAACGAATGTTTTCTAATAAAACTTCAGTTCTAAGCGAGCGTCTTTCCTGTCAAGTGTTTTTCTTTGCTACCTTGTGCGCTCATATATTTCCACATTAAATAGTGTGGAGTTCTTGTAAGCGGGCCTGATCGTTATCGTCCGATAGTCAGTAATTTTCTGTTCAGATCAACAAAAACAAGCAAGTCGTTTTTTTTTCATTTTATACCTCAGCCTTTCAATAACAAGAACGAAACAGAAGCCACACTCTCTAGGAGACAATGTACAGTATGGCACAGAAGGAACCTTCCTCATAATTGACCGGGCAAGAATTCTTGTGCAAGCTACCAAGCATTCGTCCTGTGCAGCAATCACCAAGTGTACATATTCATTGTAGTGTTAAAATTGAAAGAAAAAAAAGTGGGAAACAAATATGAGCGAAATGTCAGTGACAGGATAATTCCACACACTTTTCTTGTTAACCTCCTTATCTTTCCTTCATATGTTATCACTTCCTCAGTTGCTTTTTAAATCAATTTTCTTTAGCCTTCAGGGCACTCTAAAAATGCCATCGGATTTTATCATTAGACTAATGTTGGCTGCCTACACCGTCTTCCGGGAGCTACGCTAATTCAAAAAGAAGCCTCTATTTCGATGGAAAAAACTAGCGACGCATCAGGCTTCTTGTAATGAAGGCCCTCGCCGACCAGATAACGCAACCAGGAACCCATGAAACCAGATAACGGAATAGGCGACTGCTATAAAGAGGTCGACACCCACGCATTCTACGGTTATTCCTATATTTTTTTTTCTTCAAGAAGCTGTGCCATCAAACGCGTCTCGTGTGGCGTTACCGACACGCTGTCATCTCCGACCGTAAGCTCCCGGTTTCATGCCAGCGGACGACCCGGGACGAAGAGAACAAGAAGAACGCGATGCCGTCATTCATCACCTGAAGGGCTAAAAGGATCTGCTACCTTTTGCTGGGATCAGATTGCATCCTAGACAACACCTGCGTTTGCCGGTGTATATTCCTCCGAAAAAGAAAAGTGCGTGGGATTGATTGATGAGCACGGGCACTGATCCAGCAGCGAAGGGATTTGAGAAGAAATGCACCCTAATGTTTTGGCACCACCTTGAGGATCCCAGGTAAAAAGGAGGGCGGTTTATACGCGTGCGCGCCATATCTTTCTTCACTGCGGGGTTCCGTGACGGGAAAAGCATACGGCCGAGCTTGAGAATCACAAATCAATCACTTGTCGGGGGGTCTTTCGATTTCCGAAGGTACCTCGAGATAATGACGAGGTAGGCACCGATGTTTCGAAGATAAGAAAAGAATGTCGGAAGCGTGATAAGAAATTGATGTGGCCGAGATGCTACGTCACATTCGAAAGCTGATAAAGATAGAAGTCCTACCTGGACACTGGGACTGAGGGTACCTATGTATGGATGTGCGTGTCCAACAATTTCAAAGACGAGAGACTTTCTTCGTATACTTCAACGCAGAAATTCGGGTCCTTCTGTCTGTCTCCTTGTGTATCTGTGTGTCCTACGAAACGATTCAGCCACCTGACCATAGTTAAAGCACTTCCAGGATGTTCAGCCATGTTGGTGTGGTGGCTGCGTTAATACTTGTCAACACAGTCGAGCGAAAATTGAATATTACCTGAACATTTGGCGCAACATCAATACGTAAGTATTGTGTAAAGTGGTTCTTTGCTAGAAAACACATAGATACGCAATTCAAAAGAACATAATGCCTCTTACGATGCGCTGAAAATGTGACGCGATGCACAAAAAAGCCGGTGTTTTCTTTGTTTCGCTAAGACAATAACGTGCTGCCACCTACCAGTAGCTCTGCGTTCTACATAACTTTTAGAAGCGCCTTCTTTAGGTTCCCCACATTACTGTCACATGGTATCTATATTTAACGCAGCGCCTCTAGACATAAGCCATCATCTTTCGACGACATGCGGCGAAGCACAGAAAAAGGTGGCAATTTTTTTTCCATCTACTGCGCAGTGCTTTCCTGCATCTTTTGCCGAAGCTCCTTAAGCCGTGGGTCGTGCATTCACGATGTGTGTAGTGGCAGTAGAAGTAGTCGTTGTTGTAGTAGGAGCTACCTCTACGGCTGGACTAAAAGAGCGGCACGCGCGCATCATTTTAAATTGAGGAGAAAACCCGCGCACGTTAATCCCAAATAAAAAAGATAGTTTTCTCTGACGAAAGAACCTACAGAGACGAGAATCGCTGACCTAATCTCCAATAAAATTTACCTTGAGTTTGATGCTTACTAAAGAACTTAGTAACAGAAGGATGCACTTTGAGCACTATCCGACGAGAAATAATTGCCACGTTTAACTCGCTGGGCGTAACCTTTTTGGTTTTAGCAAGGTTTAGCGAGGGTAGGGCCGCAGTGCCATGAACTAGCGACGGTGAAAGCTGGGAACTGGACACGAAGCGCAGGCTGCTCGTTCAGTCCGGCCGTGCTACCTCTCATTTAGTCCTTGCACGGCCGCTCGATGATAAACACAAGGTGTGTTTTCATCAAGTGGCCATGGTCCTTGGAATATTCGCTGGACCACTGTACTTTCTATATGGAGAATATAGGATGAAAAGATGCGAGATGGTGGTAGGTGGAGCGATCACTATATGGACGAATGGATGGGCAGAGGCCCGAACGGACAGACAGACAGGCAGATGCACGGACCGACGCAAGAATGGATTGATGGAGGCACAGATGGACATTTGGACGGACGGACGCATGAACAAATGTACGGGTGGACGTAACGACAAGAACAGGGACGGACGCCCGGGTGGATGGACGGACGCCCAGATGGACGCACGCACGGATGGATGGACGCACGGATGGACAAAGGGACGGACGAATGGACGCACAGGCGAACGTACGGATTAACGCATGGGTGGTCGCACGGATGGACTCACGGATTGACGGAAGCACGAACAAATGGACGAATGGAAGCGCGGATAGACTGATGGACGCTTCGCCCAACTAATCATCATGCACTCCGTAGATACGCTGTAATTTTTCTCCTATTCATGGTATTTTACCTTCATCAAGGTGGGCTTAGCAGCGTGGCACTTATGTCGCTGCAAGCGAAAAAGACGGCCTTGCGCGAAAGAATCAAACCGAACAACGAAATGTATCAATGAAATGCGGCAATGAATTGTAGCACCCTCAAGTGACAAGCCAGCTCAATAAAAGATCACACTTCCTTATCGTAAGCAACTGATCGCCGACAAAGCCATGATCAAGAAAACAGCAGCAATCAGAAAGCGGCGCGTACAATGAAGCACGCAAACGATGCACATTTAAAGGTTTTATTTGACCATAGATTGGCAAAAAGTATAGATGACCTTTGGAGCCAGACTCATTTGCAAAGGCATTTTTCAACACATGTTATTCAAGGCACTGACTTACGCAAATCGTTAACGGGACGACCTCATGCTCTCCCATAGTAGAGCACTAAGTGCTCTTAATCGTCAACACCTTTTTCTAAACAAACTTGCTAACCGAGTCACCAAGTCTTCTTCACCAAGTCTTGTGAATTCTGTACATATATCATCATGTACATTGTCCATATTGTGATTAGTCTATATATGTAGTGCATGTAGTCACTAGCAACATGGGTTAGGGACACCCTACGGACTTGCACACTTTTCTTTAAATGTGTCATGCATGTTGTTTATGCCATTTGTTTGTTATTGTGCTTGTTGTATAGACGCTCGTTCCACAGGTTTCTTGCATTCCACGATAGAATTAAACTTTTTCGAAACACATGTGACACCGTTGTCCTGGTAAGGCCATCCACCCAAAACAAAAAGGACCCGTCCTCCGACCCGAGGTAGGACCTTTACCGAGGTGAACATAACTGGATGATGAGGGCTCGCTGACTGTTACATGCTCTGGGACACAACGCTTTCGGGTGCCAACTCCCTTTCCTTTCTGGCGACGGTAGACGCTGGTTCTATAGGTTTGTTGCATCCCACGATAGAACAAACTGTTTCAAACACCCACACATCGCTCAAACTAACCAAAGCTTCTTTGGCTAACGCACTACGACCAAGGAACACGCATTTTTTTCAGCCGGACTCACTTGGGTTCTAGTCCACCAAAAAATGACTCACGCAAGTTACGAGTGTGTTGGTGTAGTTTACTTTGTTGGACACCGATGCAGCTGGCCAACTTCGAGTGGTCGCACAATAAGTCACTTTCTTTCCTTGGAATACAGGAAGTACAGTGCGCTACCAACACCGCCACCACACGAACACTTTACGTCTCCAGACAAATGTTTGACTACGCCGCAATAATGCCACCCTGCTTTGATGTTTATGACTGATAGAGTGGGTTTTACAAAATTATTCTCTTCTCGAATTGGAATGGGTGACATCCATTTTACGACAGCTGTGGTAGCGAGAAAACAATACAGCGGATCTTCTGCGACTGTCCTCGCTACAATGCGCAGAGAACATCTTTAGCAGCCGCTCTAGCTCGCATATATCAGAGACTAGTGACGCAGAAACCAATCGGGAATCTTGGTGTGAGAAGTCATTGTGGGTGAAGGCCTCGAAGGCAGTGCTTAACTTCTTGAAGGCAACAGACATGCCCCGGTGACTTATGGTGTCATGATGCCTGTGAAGTATGACTTTGTGTGTAGGTACCCTCTCCTCTGTCTCTTTCTCCATCTTTAAAACTTTCCGACCCCATTCTTCTGTGTGGGGTAGCATACAAGTCCTTCTAGACTGGTTAACATTACTGCCTTTCCTTAGCCTCCAGTTACTTCTCAAACACGGTGTCCAAGCTTTTTAGCACCAGATTCTCCAGTGATCAGTGCTCGATTTTGCGTGTTCTATTCCCGTATCATCAAGTACAATACTAAGAACTTTATTCAAAGAACCAATCAAGTGCCACCCCTTGAGGCGACACCGTGGGCTGCTCCCCCGTGGCGTACCTTCAAGTATGAGATATCAATGGCTGCAATCAATTAGGGTTTTTTTCGTTGAAAAAGATAACTCGCACAAAATGATTTTATCTAAAACTTCCCAGCAAGAACTTCACGGGGAGGGCATGATAACAAATTCCCTCCCCCCCCCCCTCTCTTCCAACATAACACACGCCTCTGATCAATAAAATTAGGCTGGTGTGTGAATGCTTGGGCATTAAATTGTGTGCGAGTAGGCACACGTATAAACGTTAGGCGAGATAAGAATGATAGTAAAGATGACGTTCTGTAATTAGTTTGACTCTGCATCATATCATTGTACATCATATACGTACAACATAGACATGTACATCATATATGTACATCATATATGTACAAATGCCGACGGTGGCTTTTCCACAAGCGGCACCACCTCCGGTGCCACCAGCGAAATCTTCAGCTCATAAACGCATCGCTCGATAATGAGAGCCATTCGATTTGGTGAAAGTACTAATCGAAGCTAGCAAGCATGATGTAGGCAGCGGATATGATAGGTTCAATGTACGTCTAATTAAACGACTGAATGAGGGCACTTTTCTATGACGCCATTTTACTATTAATCTGAAATACAAACATGCAATACACATCTGCAAAGCCAGTTTCTCTTCTAATGAGTAGCACAGGTGACACGGAGATGTACAAACGGATTTACGAACGGAACCCACAAAGGAAAATGATTGCCTTGACTTAACGTGCCGAGTCACCTCACGCAGAGTTAGGACGCAATCAATTTCTCCGGCGTCAGCTTTCCCTCCAATATGACCACGGGAACAAATAAAAGTAAAATACAATTCGGGACCTATAATGGCGTGGGATGATGAATCCTAATTATCTCTGCCTGAGCACTTCTCTCGCACCCCTTCTAGTGAACACTTGATTAGCTGCCAGCACTACCAAAGCGACATTTTCCTAGAACGCGCTCACCAGTGCCGGTACGAAACGGAAGGGCGTTAAAAAGGAATTAAAAGAGATAATGCGGAAGTTTCCGCTGGTTGAAAGGGCGTGATTTTGACGGAAGAGACGCCCGGTATAGGCGATTTATTATTAGGTATTTTTAAGTACTTCCCTTTTATTTACTCTCTGACAACCGCTCACTTTTATCGCGCTGTTTACCTAACTGCAGTAATCCCTTGATGCTCTGAACCGCACGTTCGTAGCGAGATAAGAGATAGCCACTGCAGCGGGTTCTCAAGAAGGAGTAGCCCCGCCGTGGTGCTGTAGTGGCTATGGTACTCGGCTCCTGACCCGCAGGTCGTGGGATCGAATCCCGGCTGCGGCGGCCGCATTTCCGATGGAGGCGGAAATGTTGTAGGCCCGTGTGCTCAGATTCGGGTGCACGTTAAAGAACCCCAGGTGGTCAATATTCCCGGAGCCCTTCACTACGGCGTCTCTCATAATCATATGGTGGTTTTGGGACGTTAAACCGCACATAAAAATCAAAAAGGAGTAGATAGTAGATCATTGGTTGGAGCGCTGTTCACCGCCCACGTGAGAAAACAGGACAAAAAGAAGCAGCTGAATACGGCAGAAAAAAAAACAGAATAGAAGCAGAGCAGAAGAAAGAAGAAAATAAAAACACGAAAGGAAATTAAAAGGAAGAACTAAGTGTGTAAAAGCTTAGAAAAATTAGCACAGGAACATTCACGAAACATAACGAACGCGTAAATGTGGGGGAGGTAGGAAACATTTAAAGGTAAAGCGCGTAAATAAAGAAGAGAGAACAAAGTGGCGCGATAGGGTGAATTCCGAGAACGTCAGAGCGCGGCAACGAAGGAACATGAAGTGAGCAGACAGGCGGATAGAGAATAAGCGAAGACATAGAGAAAGAAAGCGCAACTTCTCGGAATACAACCTGCTGCCTCACGTGGACTTGACCGGCTTTGTGGCGGTGCAAGTGGCGTGGGTTTTCTCTTGCGGACGAAAATCTGTTGAGGCGTGTGTAAGGCGATATAAGAAACCCACGCCATTTTCTCGCGTCTTAAGTCGCGGTACTTCTCTGATCTCGGCTTAAGAGCTGTAGTGGTCGCCGCGTTCCACACACGATAAGGGAAGAGACACAAGAGGAGTCCTTACAGGGCATGTGCTTGTAAACTAAACTTACAAAGCAGACGAGCACTGGGAAATGAAGAGACAGTGATATACTTTTGCAACCAGCTTTCGATTGCGTGTAATCGAAGTTCACGTTATGCTACAGCGTGGAGCATGTCATCGCATTACTTTTATCTCAATAAAAACAGTACTGATATTTTAATTGCTGCAGCTTAACGTTCAGTTCCTACAGAAATGGTCGCGCCAAAAAACAAACATACCGTGCACCTTTGAGCAAGCTCTTGTGACATCACTGACTATGGAGGTGTGGCAGGAAATTTTTACGTTGTTATGGCCTTTTATTTTTTTTTAACTATATGCTCTCTTCTAGATTGCTCTACTTGCTCTCTTCTAGATTGCTTCTTTTGTTATGCTAAATATACGCAATTGACAAGCAGTCACATAATAACGGCCGATTACCGCTTCCCACGCAAAATTACCACTACCAACTACGATTAGTGGGAGAAAGGCAGCTGATTCCTGCCACTGCTTCCTTTGATTTATAATGTGCCTTAGAGCACAAAGAAAACATGCACATAGAAACCACGCATTGAATAGTCAAGAATACTTCAGCATCACAATTACTAAGTCAATTGTTTCCGCAGAAGCCTACCAAATGACGCCATCATAAGAAGTCATGATGCATTACGAAGTCTAGCAGTTTGATGCTTCAGCAATAGGCCTGGCGTCACGTTAACAAAGTGATAACTTAAAAAAAGAACGCGGGTGCTGCATCGAGTGAACAAGATTCTACGCTGTTAATCGCTTAAACATAAAATATAAGGGATGACACATTTTTCCGAAAACTTAAATTTCAATACGACGAAGATTAGAATAGAAGTAGGAGACGACATGTTCCTCGCTCTCGTTCCATTTTCTCTGTAAGCTGGGCAGAAATGAACTATCGACAATTAGCTAAGATTTCCCCCTTTTTTAATGTATAAACAACGCATGTAAACGCATAGGCTGTCTGCTTATTGCCTCCACAACTGCGGTGAGGCCTTCCCCAAGAAATACAGCTGCTTGGTCAGAGTGCCTATTTTCTGCCAGAAGCCCGTTGCACCACCCCGACTTTTTCCTCACCCGGCACCTGCGTAATGATGAAACAAGTCAGACAGAGGTGGCAGGCTCATTTTATCTCTGCTCGAGGTGCATTCGTTGGTAGGGCTCTCCCTAACGCATAAATCTTCGGACTTGCGGACCAACATCATGTAGGCGTTGCTGTCAAAGGCTAAATTGTGTCGTTGGTGTCTCTATGAATGGTATCTCAATTTGAAAATAAGTACCCATTCGAAGAAAAGTGCTAATATCAGGCCCTGGAAAAATTATGCTAGTCACAAATCTTTCGCAATTAGGTTTATTTCTTTGATTAGCATATATGATGGTCAAGACACAGTAACCAAAGGCGTATTTATGAGTCTCTGACTGAACTTTGAGTACCACTATTGATATTCGTCACGCAACTGCATCGCGCAAAGAGATGATAACAGTATAGTATCTTGTTTGCGA
Organism: Rhipicephalus microplus; assembly: GCF_043290135.1. Taxonomy (NCBI): domain Eukaryota; kingdom Metazoa; phylum Arthropoda; class Arachnida; order Ixodida; family Ixodidae; genus Rhipicephalus; species Rhipicephalus microplus. The sequence continues at coordinate 43,429,825 of NC_134706.1, forward strand.
AAACTTAGGAAGGGGACTTAAGCAGAATTCGTCTAGTGCGAGTGGTGTTACAAAGGTTTCTCGCATGCTGCGATTACATTACGTCTTCTCTCGTCCCGACAAAAGCGCTGGAAGCTAAGCAGGGAGCGGTGGCAGGGCAAAGAAACTACCACGCCTCGTGACCTTGAGCACTTTTTCTTCTTTGAATGCGCGGCTTTTCTGTGTGATCGCGCGCGCATGCGATGAAAACTAGCGGCCTCTCGTCGCTATCTCGGTAACTATATGTTTTTTGTCACAGATGCACAGACGATTTTTCACTCGCAATGAACGGGGCTGACGCTGGCGACGGGTTTTCTGCGACAAGAGCTCTTTAATGCTATCGCGTTAAAATTGTCTTTTCGAAATGAAACAAGAATAAAAAAGTGAGGGTTTTATTGCCATGTACTAAACTCCTGATAATAGGAGAAAGATCGATATTTAAGGCGATACACTCCAGGAGGTAAAGGCTAAATTAAGTAGCCGGTTAGACAATTCGTTTAGCCTCCCGGGGCTCAGACCAATCTTACAAAAACAGGAAGCTTACTGACTTCCGGCATAAGCCGTGGGCTCAGCTTGCTCTCTCTTTCATAGAACTCGCTCGAGCTGAGAATGCGTTTTTTCTAGAGCTGGTCAGTGAACTAACGTATTTTCTTTCGGAGACCAGTATCGGTCGAATACGTTAAATAGTAAACCCCCAATTATACAAAAAAAGGAGCAGCCAATACGCAAAAAAAAAGACCTCAAACTTTCTGTGAGTAGGCTCTTTCAGCGGTATATGAGGTAGAATGTAAGTTTCAATTATATTCTTGGTCATGCTTTTTGGGGATTGAAGACACCTACTTTTTGCTGTAGCTGATTATGTAATGATTTGCTACCAGAATTAAAGTCATCCGCACTGTATATTACAAGCCACCCAAAGGCTTTTGATCAATAGTTTTAGTAAGAATTGCATGCAAACTTTCTTAATCTATCAAGGATTTACATGGCGTACCACTTATATTATCAAAGTAAAATTGCGTAGTTGATTCAATATTTTCCTTCCAGTACAAATTCTACTCGCACTGATTCCACTTATTCATTTAGTGCCGAGATTGGACTGGGTGCATAATTTGCAATCGCACATGAGAGGAACATAACTCATCGATGCATGTTCTAATATGAGATTTATCCACTGAACAATAATCATGCTTATTTGTCAATAAATTCTTCAAAATACGCATTTTATACGAAATAAAAGTTTTCATCTTTTGGTTTGCTTAACCTCAAGACTGGGCTGAATCGTCTTCCTTAGTTGTTAGTTTTAAAGCACTTCTCAAACATTGCAGTCAATGAAGAACGCTAAAGTATTTTTAAAAGAGTCTCATGCTACTTGCCGTTCCGTATCGCAAAAAGTATGTTCTTCATGTGTATCCTCCTTCAAGGCCCATTAGGTACCTTTTGCAAATATTGATACCAGAGTTTTCGAAAACGCCGTTTACTTTTCAAAGAACATGATGCGAATAAAGGGTTTTGTACTAAGGCGCAAGATAAATTATTGGGGTGGAATTACAATATTCTATGTGCATTCGGCAGAACTTCACTTCTGCTGGAATTCCTAAAAGCAGAGCACAGCGCCAACAAAAACATTACGTGTAGATATTGAGAAGTTGAAACATGGTCATTAAAAAGTTGGGGAACCCTTCAGATTTTACTATAAGAGTTGAACGCGTTAGTCCGTTCCTTGTGCATGTTCCAAACACATAGTGTATCTGAGTTTTTCGAACTTCCTATGCACCCACTACGTCACCTTGAGGATGCAGTAGCGTGTGTGCTTTTTGTGGTCGGTGACTGGATTTAAACGATGAAGTCATTACGATAACCCCATGTTCTGACACCCAATGGCAATCTATACACGCTTGTACCACGGTAATATTTCATGTTTTATCGTCAAGCTTGTATACAGGACTTGTGTTTTGTAAAGCATGAAGGTTACTTTCACTGCATTACGAAGCAGAGGAAGTTATCTTAGCTGTATTCACAGGCAGATGTGTGGCTCTGTAGTAGAACACGCTCTTGCCACACAAACGACCCTGCTTTGATCCCGACTCATACAGAGAATTTTTGTTTACTCTAATAGCACGTCCCTTTTCGGTCACGCAAAGATTAGTTTCGCTTATAACGAATGACCCAAATGCCCACACTGGTTATTCTGCGAAACAAGCTCTTTAACAATATCATGTTAAAACGAAGAATAATTACGGTTACACGCATGTGTAAGCAATAGTCTCATTTATAAAGTCGCATCTAGAAGTGTCGTCTTCACGAAGACCAACAACTCTTTATGATGAAAGCATCAATACGGGTGGTTGGCAGGGCGTTTTCGATATAACTTGCATGCCACTGGTAAACAATACGCTTTGAGCCAAAAGTTTCAAGTTGATTAACAGTTTTACTAAATATGACAAGCAACAATGGGTGACACTCCTGGAGACATTACAATGAGAACTAACAGGCAACAATGCCGACGAAACTATAGGGAACGTTAATATAATAACAACATTATTTTGGGTTTGCCGTCCCCAAAAGCACGATATGATTATTATAGACGCCTTTGTGAAGGGATTCTGTTATTTCAGCTACCTGCAGTTCCTTAACGTGCACCTAAATCTAATTACAAGGGCCTCAAGGATTTTGGCCTCCATTGGAGAATATTATTACAATTGAAATGTAAATCAGGAGAAAGAGTAGTGGACCAAATTCTCGGCAAGGACTGAACCTCTGATGCTCGAATAACGCGTCCGATGCTCTACTGAGATGCAATGGCTGTCATCCCTCCATCCACTTTATATAGTATCTATTTCGTTTAAACGTGGGTAAGTTAATCAGCGCCACCTATTACTTTTACGGTGAGTGTATCTTGAATACCCTCTTAGACTATAGGCATAACATACTATGTGGTCTTACTACAAATAACTGTGTCTATGAATACGCCTGAATGGGTCTTGGCATTCATGGCGTTGTTGAAGCAATTTTTATGTTTGACAGCTCGTCCGTAGAACACGGAGTCAAATGCTAGCCACGGCATCGGCATCTTTGTAAAAAAAAAGTGTGAGGCCTGCGTGGTTAGATTAATGGGCCTGTTTTGGTGAGCCTTAAATTCACATACACAACATACTCGCTAAAAAACTTCAGTATCACAATATTCGGGGCCATCCACAACGACTTCAATCATAATCATATCGTGGTTCTGGGATGTGAAACACAAGGAACTGTTATTGTAGGTGTCCTGTCACGAGCAGTACAGCACAGCAAGCATACAGAGGACCGCGGACATACATACATACATACATACATACATACATACATACATACATACATACATACATACATACATACATACATACATACATACATACATACATACATACATACATACATACATACATACATACAATGTGAACGAAGGGCACAATTGCTAACACTTCTTTAGTGCGTCATTCTAAACAAAAATAATTCAAATTGGTACAGGCACCTTGCATAGCTGAATGCACAGATACGTAGTTCTGGATTAAGGTTTGGGTTAAATTGGATTAACCCTTGACAATCGCTTGGCTAGGGTTAAGCGTCAGCTAATAAGTGCGTCGAAAAGAGCAGGCGATTCCTGCTGGTTCTTCGGGTGACACAAGAAAATGGCCTTGGATATTGACGTCACCCGAAAATTGCCCCTGTCTCAAAAAAAATAATAAATAAAAACTGTCGGGACTTCCCGGACCCTTATCGTTTGAGTGATGAATAGCTTTAGAAGCAGCGGTGACTTCAGTGTTACACGCTGTACCTTGGGCTGACTACTGAATAAGAGCCGTTGCTTCGTAAAAGTTAGTGGGCGTAACTCCCTCGGGTCTTTTACCACCGGCTTCGGAGAGGGCTTGCAAAAAAAAACGTCCTCCATCATCTAAGAAAGTTTAAAATTAAACAAAAATAATGTTGGGAGAAACACGTAGTTTTTATGATTTATTTTCTATATTTCTTAAAGCGAAAGCATTCAGAATTTCAATCTCCTTTTTATACTCCTTTGGACAACTAAAATTCTAATTGTTTTTTCCTTGCTTTAGTACTTCTCTCTCTGTCTTCATTTTGTGAGTTCATTGTTTAAAAAAGAAACTCAATAAATGCTAGCTTGGGAGACTCAAAGAGCTCATAGTTTTTGTACATCCATCATCTTCCCTGTGTAATAGCTGCAGTCATAAATCACACCCTATTCACTGTTCTATGCACGCTTTTGGTACCCCGTGTGAAGAAATGTACTCGAGGACATGGCGATGAAAACTAGATTACTAATGTGTAGGTATATTATTAATTGTTGAATGTTACGTCCTAAACCTATAATGTATTTATCACAGACGCCGTAGTTAAGGCTCCGTAAATTTCGACCACCTAGAGTTCTTTAAAGTGCACTTAAATCTAAGGTCGCAAGCCTTTTCGCCTGCAATGAAAATGCGGCCGCCATGGCCTGGATTGATGCCGCGACTTGCGAGTTAGCAGTGAAGCACTATAGCCACTAGACAATGGCTCAGGATGAGGCTCTCAAAGTGTGAACTGCGTCGCGCTACCATATTTCACAAATTATTGAAATTCCTGTATTCATAAAGCTTGGTGCATATTTGAATTGAATACTGTTTATAAAAGTCTATCTATCTATCTATCTATCTATCTATCTATCTATCTATCTATCTATCTATCTATCTATCTATCTATCTATCTATCTATCTATCTATCTATCTATCTATCTATCTATCTGTCTATCTGTCTATCTGTCTATCTTTCTATCTGTTCATCTGTCTGTCTGTCTGTCTGTCTGTCTGTCTGTCTGTCTGTCTGTCTGTCCGTCTGTCTGTTTGTCTGTCTGTCTGTCTGTCTGTCTGTCCATCCGTCCGTCCATCCGTCCGTCCGTCGTGACTAAATCTTCATTTCATTCCATTAAGCGAAACACGAGCGTTCATGCGTGCTGAATATTCCGGAGCACCCCCCACAGGAACCAGAGTCTCTTTAAAGGCAAATGCTTTAAACGCATCATCATACGCTAAAGGTGGCTGTCGGCGTCGTCAACCCGAAGTAACGCAAAAGATTATCGTAATGAACGACTTCGTTTTGTGACGTCATTTTAACACTGCAGATTATGTGGGGCATCGCGATGACGCCATTGTTACGTCCCTATCATGTAACACAACGTGACATGAAGGGCCATTTTAGACGCCTGGTCAAAAGATTCCTGCGGTGATACAAAACCACGTGCAGTGTACAAAACCTTTGTGGAGGGGCAGGAAAAGAACACAATCGAGTGGGACAAAAACATTGTCGTTATTGACGAATTTGCAAGAAACCACCTGTTTGTTTATTTTTGCATATTTAAGAAGCCCACTAGTTACCTCAACCTTCTAAATTTTTTGTTTTTGCGATTTACTGCAGGAAGTTCGTTTTTTTGTTTTTGCTAGTGTTATAGCTGCCTTTACGCTTTTCTGCAAGGACAGAAAAAAATATATCTAATATATAAAACGGGTCTCAACCTTATGGTATAGCAATTTTATAAGGCGACTTAGATCATAGATGTAGTACACCGCTTCATGAAACTAACTCATTCTAAGACCAGTTCGTCCTCGTGTTGCCGAAAAAAAATAACTCTACAGACATGACTATGGTAAAAAAATTGCCAATGTGACGCAGGAACTGTTCCAATGTGTCGCTACAAACATTCGCTGCGTTTTCGGACAAATTTTGCGACCATATTATACGTGCACAACACTGCACTCCATGTTTGAGCCCCAAAAGCAACATGGTATTCTCCCGCCAGACCCTCCCTTCTTCCCTTCTTTCTCTTACTCTTTCTTTGCTTCTCGTGAGCCCTGTCGAGAGACGTGGTGCGGTTCTGGCGAACGGCGCAGGCGCAACATCGACCACCTGTGACTCCATTCTACGGCAATGCCCTCTTCCTCTCCTAATGCCTGGAGAGATGAAGGTCTTTCGTTTTTTTGGCACTAGACTTTCTCCCTCTCTGCCTTACACTCCCACTTCATCATCTTTGTCTCTTTGATCACGTTCTTGTCCACAGGTTAACAAAAACAAACATGAGTGTAGAAGAGAGAGAAGAACAAGGTTTTTCTTTATATCGTTACTTTTTTCTTTTTCATGTTTTTCCTTCTTTTTGTTCTCTGAATTCCCCTAACGACTCACTCATGTTCCCTTGTTTGTTTTCCTCACTGTTGTCCTCCGTTCATTACTAACCTTGTTCCAACCTTTTCCATCTGTCCCATCGCCTCCTTTCGATCACTCTTGCTCCTTGATCGATCTTCATCGCAACACCTCCGTGCACCTGGAGAAACCGATCGACGGCGCCCATCGACCGCCTACCCAGGGCCAGGTTCAGCCCCTGTCGTTGCGCAACCGACACGGGGGTGACAGAGCTGTTCTGTCGAAGATCACGATTTTGATTGTTGCTAACAAAATCTGCTGCTTTTCCTTTTGTTTGTCCGGGAGCTTATCTCATCGGTGGCCCCGGTTACTTGTGAATGTCGATGAACAATCACATGTATCATCTACGTTAGCGTGTACACAATCAGCACTTATTAGCTATGGTGGACTCGCTTTCTAGATTTCGTGCCGACCGGTTATGCCCCCGCGATCTCCGACGACAGCGCAGCTCTGCCCGACTGGCTCGCCCTACGCCATCTCCTGCCGCCGACAAGAGCTCTCGCCGAGTGGTTCCCCGTCCTCGGACTCCTGCGACCATGTCCATCTTTCCTATGTCCTCTTTACTTCCGTCGTTTTCTGTTGTTCACTGTCCCTGCGCCTCACTCTCTCCTTCCTCCCTATCTCTATCTCTTTACCTTTTAATCCTATTCTTTTAATCCCTCCTTTACCACCACCCCTCGACAGCTAATGTTTAGGTGTCCTCCGCCTGAGAGAGAGTTGCGGGGCTCACTTTTCTCTTCTTGTTTAAAATCACTCACAATTAGCTATGGTCAAAAAAGTGTTAGTAACGTTAGGCTAGAAGTATACAATATTCTGGAATAAGAGTAAATATGAATTTGAAAGGAACGTTTTGTATGCATGTCATAAAAGGTAATAATATGTGTTGCATGTTTTGCATACGAAAAAAATAGAATGAATGTCGGAAGGACATACGATGTTACTCATGAAATGCCTCTCAGGTACTCTGATGCAAGAGCTACGTGACTTTTGTTAGATAGCATGCTGTTTGTGTTGGTTTCCACAAAAGAAGCACCCAGTATGGCGGTACAAATGCAATATTCCAATGTTATTCTCACAGCAACCATTTGTTTTCCTCCAATGTTTGTTCTGACATAAAAATATATTATATTCCATGATAACGCCAGTACTGAACTTCGCTTAACAAACATATTATTCATCTGCTGGCGACTGTCTAGAATACCAAAAGTCAGCTAGACAATAGAGCGTATCGTTTTCGTTTCTTATATTCTGCTTGGACTTGTGGTGCGGAGTATGTGCGGATGGAACCTGATAAAATAATTTTGGGGAAACACTGGCTCGAAAACGATTTTTTGTGTTAGGACTGAAGCGCGAGGCTCCTACATCTTCATGTGTACTGCAGTTGAAAACTTCAAAATCGTCTCTGCCAGGCCAAACACACCACCTTTCACCAACAGATATCGCGTAATGACGTCTTTAACAGAGCTTAGAGATTTTCTTATTTGCGCTTTTCATGAATATCGGCTTCGAAGATATGTTTTTTTTATGTTTTTTTCCCATAGTATGACAAATATAACGCGAGATTCCTCTGTCGTTTATCCTTGAGACAGCGGGACCTATTCTCGGCCGTCAAGGCCCAGAATGCATCCTGTTAGCGTAGGAGCAGCAGTTGAACGCCTTGAACCCTAGACCACCGTGAAGGGTACATTCATTAAATTACTGCTATGGGTTTTGACCAAAGAAGCTAATGCGAGTTCAAGCCATATGGCCGTATTCCTACATAAATTATTTCAAATGGCGCGCTATTTTATAATGCTTCACGTGTTTCCTGTTGATATACAGGGCAAAAAGGTACACAACAAGACCTAATTTTTTAAAATCAGAATTCTGATTGAGAGTCGCAGGTTCACGTTTCAACTCGTGTGCCTTGCAGGTGTTTGTGGAGTTCATGTTACAACAATTTGTTTATTTAGATTTTCTTTCAAACTTGCTCATTCAGCTTTGGCAAAATCAAAGTCATAACCTTCAGAATTAGGCAAGTGAAGAACGACGCAGAAAAAAAAAGAAACAGCTGCATAAAATAATGAGCGCACGCTCTATGACCTTTTTGGCCGAAAGTTGGAGAATTACGGCAATTCGTACGTGCCCCAATTTCGTGCCTGTCACGCCTGGCAGCATGGAAAGATGGCTATATTTAGAAAGACGAACCGATTCTTTTTTTTTTTGTTTTCGTTTCCTGCTTTATGACTTTTTCCGGTATGGCCGCTCCAGTTCTGTTCAGGCTAAACTAATTCTCAAATCTATTTCCGTCTTTCCTGCGTGGCGCGTCTTTCGCTTTTTTGTGTTTTTTCTTTTGCAAGTCCAAAAACTGCCTCTATTGCTGTGCGTAGGCAGAATGAATAATGTCAAAAACACTAAATATGCGATCATGCTTTTCCAGCTTTTCTTGTTTTGTACCAGGCTATGTTTTCAAAGCAACGACTAGTTGCAGCGGCTTGTGCGCCAGAGCAAGCTCTACTTCCCTTTCCTACACTGATTTTTCTTTTGTTGCGGTTATTTTCCCCGAACAGGGATAATAAATGATCTCTCACTTCACCAATCTTGATACTGCTCTCTAATTGGTCGCTTCAACATATTACGGTGGCCTAAATGAGTGAGTCATTTCTCTGCCACCCATGATGTCACGTGCAGGAATGCCAACCTAAACGTTTGCATTTCGATGGAAGTTCAAAAAAAAAATTCTTCCCGCCATTCTCAGCGCAGAACTCTCAGACGAACCTTGGGCCGTCCAGCGAGCCATAAAGGCAGCGTGGGAGTAACAACTCCAAGCGGCTATCTATAGGCGGCTCCAGGTCCAGGACCTTTATTCACTGGTCTGCAACTGAAGTCATTTCATCATCAGCTTTTTCATGATCATTTCAAGTCTTTGTTGGTTGGTTTCAAGAGCTGAAGGTCCTAAAGAGGCTGAGGTTGTCAGAAACAAAGCAGAGTTTCCTAGGAGCACACCATCTTGAACATGCTCTCACAGTACACAGGCTTCCAGCATTTCAGCTCCGTCAAAATGAGACTGCTGCGGCCTGAATCAAACCCGCTATAATTTGGGTCAGCTATTGTGTAATGCAACTACATGCGCTGCGAACGCAGCAAAATACGAAGAAGAGAACGAATAGTTGAGCGAACGAAGCGAGAGTTTGATGTTTAATGTTGATTGCGCTTTTCTGTTTGCTTCGCAGGAACTAGCGCCTCCTC